>NW_028288970.1:0-137350 GCF_059628265.1 Tinamus guttatus | reverse complement strand
CTTCCCTTTCATGTGTCCTAATCGACCACATAGGAAACATGTCCCATGAAATCTCTTGTCTCCCTTTCTAGACATTCTTTCTCCTTTAATTGCTGCGGCCAAAGCCGCACCATGTATTTTTGCCTTTTGTTCTTCCTCCATCATTGGCGCTCGGGCACAGGTCTCTATCATTTGGACAATTGAAGCTCCTGGTGGCAAAGTAGCTAACAGTTGCTTGCAAGTTTGGTTTGCGTTTTGAACTGCTAAATCTTTTGCCAATATTGCTTTCATTTCCGAAGGCACATTAGGTGCCATATCCAGGGCTTCCTTCAGCCGATCAACAAAGTTGAAAAAAGACTCATTCGGCTTTTGTGTTATTTTGGTGTATGGCAACTGTGGCGTTCCTATTTGTGGTAGTGCAAGAAAAGTGGCTAGCGCTGCATTTTTTGATTGCTGTAGTATCCTAGGGTGGAGCACTGCCTGGGCCTCGGTTGCCCGGTAACGCCCATTGCCCATCAGTTGATCAAGGGTGGCAACCCTTAATGGATCATCCATACTGCGATTTAAATTCTCCAATTGTTTTTCCTCTAATCTTTCCTGCCATTTTGCTAACCAAAGCATATAAGTGGTAGAGGAAAGCAGAAGCTCCATTATCGCTCTGCTATCCGCAGGCACCATATGGGAATATTTAAACAGAGCAGAGACCTGATTTCTCACCAACTTATTGTCATGCCCATACTGCATTATTGTTTTTTGTATGCCTTGAACAAATTTCCAATCGAGAGGTTCCCACCTGGGGCCCTGGGCTCCCATTACTACAGGAGCTGCTAGTGGTGTAAATACAAATTCTCCTTGTAACTGAGCATTCTCTATGAGTCCTTTATACCGTGCTCCCACATTAAATGTTGGATCAACAGGTGGCATTCCCTCATCATTACTTCCACCTGTAGCGGCTGGGAGCTCCGGCAACAATCCTTCTTCAGCTGGGTCACTTCCTCCAGCTGCTTTCTTTTGAATCTTAGGAGTATCTTTTCATGCCTCCCACTGCTCCAATTGTTTATCTACATTTTCCAACCCTTCCACTATAGCCCTATGGGCAGCCTTATAGGCTGCCTTCATCTCTGGCCTTGGACCCGCAGTCTAATCGCCGCATTTGTTCTAATAACTCTGTCATTCTCTCTGCTTGTCCCCGAAGTTCTTGTCGCATTTTTTGAACCACGGCATTATCATCGTCCGATCCATCTGGGATCGGTACTTTAACTGGGTCCACTTCCATTTTGGGCGCTGTGGGGGTTGGTCGCTTTTCCCCCTCCCATTCAGGCGCTGTGGGAGGTGGTCGCTTTTCCCATTCGGGTGCTGTGGGAGGTGGTCGCTCCTCCCCCTCCCACGGGGGGAGATACTCATCCACTCCCCCCCATACTTGTCGTTCGGCCAAAGTTACCAGACACGCCTGTTTAGGTGAGGTTACCTTTTTCTTATTATCTATTTTCTCACACTGATTTGGCTCAGTATTGTTAGTACACTCAGAACTTTCAGACCCGTTTTCCTCTTCTCCATGGAGCGCTTCCCAGAAAGCAATAGCGACTAACCACTCAAACATAGGCCATATGAGACGATATGTTTTTGTGAGGCGCCACGCTTCCTCTGAGCCTAATTGTACACCGTCCCATAGTTCTTTTCCTACTCGCTCCCATGATTCAAATTTATATGCTTGGGAAGCTTCTTCTATGATTTTTCTCTTCTTACAAAATAGCAATAAATCGGTTAACTCAGTTTTTGAGACCTCAATCTTAGTTTTTCGAGCAAGCCTTACAAAGCATTCAACAGTATCATGTTCCATTGCTGTTGCAGCAACTTCCACTCTAGATGCGGCAATTCCCATTCTGACTCACCAGGTCGTGGTCACAATCCGCTTTTCTCCAGTAAGATCCCTCGCGTTCTCGCACGATCACGTCGCCCACGATCACGTCGGGGTCACCAGATGTCGAGGGTCCCTCTCGCACCAAGTGCCAGGGCCCTCCCCACAAGCCAGAGCAAACAACACCTCCACACAAAGTGAGGTCAACTCCACTCTGCTGTTGTCTGCAGCAGAGCTTTATACCGGTGCAGGTGGGCATGCGCTAGGGAGCGGCGTTCTCATTGGCCAGCTACAGATTCCCAGCTGGTTAGTGCTCCTCCAGGTGCTTGGTCACTAGGCGTCAGTCCAGTTCCCCACAAACACCTTCTTCTCTTCTAGGTGAATCCCATTACTAAGGCCCCAACAGTCGGATCACTCAGTTGCGTCCACACTGTCTGTAAGTCCCTGTTCCGTTGCCCCTGTTCGGGCACCACTTGTTGCAACTTGGAGCGGGTCAGGAATGCCAGACAACAACTTCATAGAAGCTGGAAATGACTTCGTTTATTTTGCATTACGCACCACAATATATAGGCAACTCGCATAGCAACATTCTGGCAGAGCATCAGTGATTGGTTACATGCATTGACGCACTAACATTTCATAGGTTGCTAAGCCGTATCCAGGAGCCCAACTGTAACAACCACACTGACATCTCAAGGCAACTATGCTACCTCAGAGCTGCGGGCCTCAACGGGCCAGCCCCTCCCTCTCATCTCGGCCTTGCTCGGTCAAGGACGGTCAAGGACACCCCCATGTCCCTGTCCTCCACAGAAGGCGGTATACAGAATGTGGAAAAAAGGACAGGCCCCATGGGAGAAATATAGGAACATTGTCAGGGAATGCAGACATGCGACAAGGAAAGCTAAGGCATGTCTGGAACGCAATCTGGAAGGGATGTTAAAAATAGCAAGAATAACTTCTTCAAATATATTTACCGCAAAAGGAAGATCAGGGAAAACGTGGGTCCGCTGGTGAACGGGGCGGGTACCCTGGTCACGAAAAACACAGAAAAAGCAGAGTTGCTGAATGCCTTCTTTGCGTCAGTGTTTACCAAGGGCAGCCCTTTAGAGCCCCAGGCCCTAGGGACAAGAGAAGAAGCCTGGAGAGAGGAAGACTCGCCCTGGGTAGAGGAAGATTGGGTCAGAGAGCACCTAAGGAAACTCGATACCCACAAATCCACGGGCCTTGATAGGATGCACCCCAGAGTGCTGCGTGAGCTGGTGGATGTCATAGCTAAGCCACTCTCCATCATCTTTGAAAGATCCTGGAGAACAGGGGAGGTGCCGGAAGACTGGAAGAAGGCCAATGTCACACCAGTCTTCAAAAAAGGCAAGAAGGAGAACCCAGGCAACTACAGGCCAGTGAGCCTCACCTCCGTCCCCGGAAAACTGATGGAACAGCTCATACTGGCCGTTGTCTCCAGGCACGTGGAGGACGAGAAGGTGCTCAAGAGTAGTCAGCATGGATTCACCAAGGGGAAATCTTGCTTGACTAACCTGATAGCCTTCTATGATGGAATGACTAGCTGGATATATGAGGGGAGAGCGGTGGATGTCATCTATCTCGACTTCACCAAGACTTTTGACACCATCCCTCACAACATGCTCCTGGGCAAGCTCCAGAAGTGTGGGATAGATGAGTGCACAGTGAAGTGGATTAGGAATTGGCTGGATGGCAGAGCTCAGAGGGTGGTGATCAGCAGTGCAGAGTCTAGTTGGAGGCCTGTCGCTAGCGGTGTCCCCCAGGGGTCAGTCCTCGATCCAGTCCTGTTCAATTTATTCATCAATGACCTGGATGAAGGCACAGAGTGCTCCCTCAACAAGTTTGCTGATGATACCAAACTGAAAGGAGTATCCGACAGCCCAGAGGTCTGCGCTGCCATCCAGAGGGACCTGGACAGACTGGACAACTGGAATAGATTGCCAAGAGAGGTTGTGGAGTCTCCTTCTCTGGAGATCTTCAAAACCCGCTTGGACGCAATCCTGTGCCACATGCTGTAGGTGACCCTGCGTGTGCAGGAGGGGTTGGACTGGATGACCTTTAGAGGTCCTTTCCAACCTTAAGCATTCTATGATCCTATGATTCTATGGATATGCTTCTTTATGATGCTGCTAATTCTTTCAAGCATAGTCTCAAAGACAGGAAAGAGAAGTTTGTTAATAAATTCTGCTGGTAGATTGTAGGATGGACTTTCATCTTTGTTGAGAAGATTCTCTTTTTTGAGAGAGAGATGCAGTAAATATACAGCTACAGTTATTACTCTTATCAAGGAGTGAATGGTAACCTCCTCCTCCTCCAAATTCTCGAAAAAGGCATCTCCCTTTTAGATGTCTTTTCATAGCGCTAAGAAGCACTTGTTGAAGAATAAATTAAAAATAAATAAATGAATAAAACTACCAACTAGTGCAAGCAGACAAATGCTAGGTAACCAGAGATACCTTGATTGAGCAGACAGACAAACTATTTGTTTTCATATAGCAAAATTCATATATGTGAGAATAGAGAGTATCCACTACCACTTTCCACAGGCATAGAGGTAAAATTACTTTTCTGTTCTTATTCATTCATTGTATATGACATCAGTTTCCATCAGGTGATGCCAGAAGAGGGAAGTTCTCTTTGGATTGATTGCTATGATTTAAATCCTTGCACAGTCACTACTTTCTATAATATTGTTCCTCTTTATATATGCATGGGCACATTCTTTGTATCTGCATGTAGCTCAGTGCTTTTTGTTTTATATCTCTTTTTGTTTGTTTTACATCTCTTTCTGTTTGTTTTACCCAGCTTCTGAAGAAATCTTCTTAAATAACACAATCTATAGATCCTGCTTCATTTATTCAGACAGTAAAAGTAGCTTTCAGTTAAGATACAAGTCTGGGATGCATTTGGCATTTTGGAAAAGGACACTGCCGTCCAAATTTACAAGAATAGCAAGAATGAAAATGCCTATTTCACTACCAAGACAAAGACTGAAAGCAAGCTGTGCTTCTGCAGACATTAATCAAGGAAACCTATCTGGACTAGGTTACACGAAAGATCTGAGAGTTATTAGCAAAACCTATATTAAAGCCTGCTCTGTAATCACAGTGTGTCATGTCATGATATATAGTTTTCTGTTTCTTTATCATATGGAATTGTATGTGTGGAAGTAGACTTATGTTACACAGCAAAATTTAAAGTTCAATTTATTTTTTTGCTCCTCTTTATTCCAATGGCAAAATGCTCATGGAAAAATGAAGCATCTATTTTAAGTAACTATATAACTTCACTATCTGAAAGACGAAATCTTGATTGTGTATCGGAGCACTTCTGTAAGAGAAATGAAGCAGTGAGGCAACAAAGACCAAATAAAAAATATTAAGGGGTTGTAATGATAGGCATTGTTAAGATTAATACTAAGGTACATTACTACTGTTCTGGATGGGCTCGGGATTCGGCAATAATCACGCCAGAACGAGGTGACTACATCGAGAATTTATTCAGGTGAGAGCACATAAAAGAAGCAAAGTATGGATAACTACTCACGAGGTGATACCTGCCTGCGGGATACTGGACCCGAACATTCTCTTGAGCTGGCAGATCAGAGAGAGAGAGTTGCTGGCCGGCTCCCGCGGAGACAGCATAGGCCTCAGAGTTTGGAGTTTCTCCTTCCCCCCTACTTTCTCCGCACTATCCTCTCTATGCCCGGTGCATCCTGGCACACGCATACCAGTCGGGAGTCCTAGCCCTCAATTCGAGGGGCCTGCCTTCCTCCTCCTTTTCCTCATTCCCGGGTGTTTGGCCTCCAAAGCTAGTTTGGAGGATGTCTGCGGTTAAGTTGGCTACAAGCGTCGGCCACGCGGCTGGCTTCAACAGGTTTTCGGAGGGGGCTGCCTGTGAACCGGGCTGAGCAGCTGCATCCGTGCTCCTTATTGCTCAGCCTAAGTAGGCAAACATCTTTCTCAAGGTCCGGCCTCTGCTTCTCACAGGAGATTTTTATGACTCTACAGATCATAGAAATTTCCATCTCCAATACAACTACCTAGCTGAATTCTCTTCCCCAAGTAAGGTAGTCGGGGTGAGTTCTATAAATAGATGTCTAAATCATATTTAACCATCACATTTGATACCATGTTTTAGTTCCTAAAAAAATTCCTGCTGCCAGTAGAGAAATAAGTTTTCAGACCTAGTGATAAGAAAAAAAACCTTTCACACATGTGCTATGTAAGTTGGTGGTGAACAATATCATGGAAATCAATATGTTGTTTTTGATACTTTTAGAGAACACTTTTAAACAGTTGCCATATGCACATCCAATGACAAGTCAGTCCAGTGCCAGACAATTTATTCTAGACAAGATTTATGTATGGATTAATATATAGGATCATCATATGTTTTCATTAGATAAATTAGATTCAGCTTAAATTATCTTTGGATAATTCCCCCCAACAATTTTCTGAGAAATATAAACAAAGGATATAGTTACATCTTTACACCTCTGTGTCTTACCTGTAAGACATTTAATTCAACTTAAAGTTCTTTTAAGTTTATATCGGTGTATATCGGTTTATGTTATTTTTTCATTAATGTGTTTGTGATGAGTAAATAATTCAGCAACTTATAGGCCAGATAAAGGGAACGTAATTAGTGTACTGCACAGGATTTTAGAGTCCTAGCCTAACTCCCTCTTCTGTACCACCCAGCTCATGTTCTATAACGAATATTTGGGTCCTCAGTGGAATTTCAGTGTAAAGTCTTAGAAATGTTACCTCCACAGAATAGAGGGAATATCATAAAAAACAGACTGCAGAGATAGGATGGCCCTAGACGACTAGTATGAAATGCTGAGCAGCATCTTAAACTCCAGCTGTCTCCAGAGCTTGAGTTATTCTCTCCACTCTAGATTCACAGAGTTGAAACTTTTCTTAAATGTTGGAGCTTGTGCTCTTTTATTTTAGAACTGAGGAAGATACCACCTTTTTTTTCCAAGGTCAGCAAAGTGATCAGCATCTTTCTTCCCAGCAGCTTAAAAGTTAGGGTACTCGTCCACCACCTGAGCCAGATGAGTTCAATTTCCTTTCCTCTGAAAGGTTCAAAGCCCATATCTCCTGCTTCCCTAGATAGTGCCACAGCAATCAGTCTCTACCCCATGTAATGGAGTAATGGGAACCATATAAGCATGAAAAAGATTGAATATGTCCCAGTATTTTGCATCATTATGGGAAATATAGTGGAAGACTGCCTGCACAGCCTGTTCTTGGCTAGATAGAGCTATCGGTTTTAAAGAGGTCGAAAAGATGTAGTGAGTAGGGGATATTACAAGAAAATCAGAGCAAACTATGTGAAAATAGCTGCTTTCTGGACTCAGATAATG
Source organism: Tinamus guttatus (assembly GCF_059628265.1). Taxonomy (NCBI): domain Eukaryota; kingdom Metazoa; phylum Chordata; class Aves; order Tinamiformes; family Tinamidae; genus Tinamus; species Tinamus guttatus. The sequence goes on along the minus strand of NW_028288970.1, from coordinate 130,118 downwards.
CAGTAATTGCTAATAGTGCAGTCTTTATGAATTGTGTGTTTTTTTTTTCTAATGGAGAATATGCTTTCAGCAAGCTCATTTTTTTTCCAATGCATAATTCCTAATAACTGAAATTCAGTTAAAGACTATGCAAGCTTTTCTGCAATTTAGAAGATTTTTTTCGGGAAAGGGCAAGTTTCTAACACTTATTTGATGATTTAAGATAAACAATCTCATATAAAGCTGGTAAGCTCCATTACCTCTGAACTAAAAGTCCTGATGGGTCACAAGTGAAGAAAAGAAACAGCATTCAGTCCCTCATACTTTGTTTTATTCTACCATAGTGGTGTCCAAATTTTTGGATTACGGCAGCTATTGTAGTGTCTGCCTAAACCAAAGTTCTTCAGAACTTCCCCTGTAGTCAATGAATAGTGTCATAGGCTTGAAGGTAGACATACACTGTGGTTCTTTGCAAATCAGAGTGAAAATGAAAAAAAAAAACTCTTCACTTAGACAGTCAGCAAGGTCCTTTATGATGACTTCAGGATGAGAAATAAAACTGTCTCTCTGCATCATGAACTGAGAGATTAGCTAAAGATAATTAATAGCCAATGAACAATGCAAAGCTGTTAAGATGATTAGAGACGGAAACTTAAGGGACAGACAAGGGTAACCTGTAAATTGATATTCATTTGAATTAAAGATTACAAAGGTCTGTCAGGCATGATAATGCATGTTAAGATTAGCTCTACCCATAGTTGAGGCTATGATTTTTTCCAAAGTGTGCAAAACTGCCGGAGTAGAAAATAAGAAATTTTTGCTGTTGAAGATGCTACCTTTTACAATAGCTTGCTCTGTCAGAAGGCTAAATATGTCATAATAGCAGAAGAGCTTGAATTTTGGCCTGTTCGAAACAACACTGACAATATATCTTCAAAATTAGAGCAGTACAAGACTGGTTGCTAAAAACAGGAGCAATTTCTCAGATTAAATATCAGGGAATATTATACTCACTATAGCGATGCACATTGTATCAGGCTTTTCCTGGGGCCAGGAAAGGGCTTTTCAGCACTTGTTCTCCTAGCATTTTTAATAAGTAGCTAAGGTATTTTTCTTGGAAGTGTATATTATAATGGTACGATTTTGTTCTTGCACCTTATATTTGCTTCATGAATGAAAATATTTCTTCCCCTCCACACAATATCTTCTAGACAAAATTAAAATATTTTATTTAAAAGAATAACATTCACATAAATTTAAGTGCTAAATTCCAACTGTATGTTTTGAGGATGTGAATTTTCTACTCCCATCTCATTGACTATTTCTCTGCTTTTCGTTCAAACTGCTCCTAAAGAGAAGCACCCAGACTTTTGCCAAACTTAAATTTGCAAGACTAAAAAGAGCCACAGCAAGGATGCCTTACTCAACATGCCAAAAAAAAAAATGAGTACTTGATAGTACCTAGATTTTTTTTTCAAGTCAGAAAAAAATGTCTTCCTTTTCTGCAGACAAGGTCAGAAACTAATGACTAGGCTAATGACTAAACTTGCTCAAGCCGTTTTATTTTATATATATATAAAATATTTATGTATTGACAGACTGATTTATAAAATGGTTTATTATATTTCTTTGTGAATATCATGTACTTTTTCCAGGCCTTTCCCTGGGAGCCTTGCAGTTGACTATCTGAAAAAAAAAAAAAAAAAAAAAAAGAAACAGGAAAATAGGGTTTACAGAGTAGTGGAAAAACTAGACTACAAATTTTACTTTCTATACATCTAAGAGCATGTAAAGACCAATTTGCTCATTAATTTCTATGGAAATTAATTCATCATCTTCATTACTCATGAATAAGTAAATGCATTCACAAAAAAGAGTCTATTATCCTTGAAATAGCTCAATATGAAATCTTACACACCTGATAAAAATGCAGGAGTTGATGCTTTAAGTGTCTAGGTTTCTGCATCCTTATCTTACCAAGATGCCTGGAGACTCAGGAAAAAATTCAGTTGGAAATTTCCAAAGAGCCTGGCAAGATTCTTAATTAAAAAGAACAGTATCACTCATTTTATATTTCCAGAAGAACAGGGGAAAAGAAGATAGCAGATCAGTTGTTAAATTTCAACAGTATTTACACATAATATAATGCTTCGTGTCTCAAAGGTTTTCTTTTGTTCTTTTACAATTCAGTTTATATCTATGTAAACATATAAATATATGTATACAAACTCATATTGATAGATAAGGGTACACATATATATATAAAATATGTATGAAAGAATTTTCTTTGTTACAAGTCTTTTCACAATTAGCACAGATTTAGTATACAGTGTTAATTTAAAAAAAAATGATTTTTGAAGACAGATCTGAGGATTAACAGTTTTGCAAGATCATTTGCTAAATTTAGTCTATCCCTGATAAAGTACTTAATTTGAGATAATAATCATAGAATACCTAAAGTTGAAATTCAGACCTAAAGGAATTGTTGTAGTTTGTGGCCTCAAGTTCTGTGCAGAAATAAGAAACTTCTTCATGAAAACTAGTATCATAGAATCATAGAATTGTTAAGGTTGGAAAGGACATCTAGAGATCATCCAGTCCAACCCCCCTGCACACTCAGAGTCACCTAGAGCACGTGGCACAGGACTGCATCCAAGTGGGTTTTGAAGATCTCCAGAGAAGGAGACTCCACAACCTCTCTGGGCAGCCTGTTCCAGTGCTCTGTCACCCTCACTGTTAAGAAATTTTTCCTTAAGTTCCTGTGGAACTTTTGGTGTTTCAGTTTGTGGCCATTACCTCTAGTCCTATCAGTGGCCACCACTGAAAAGAGACCAGCCCCATCCTCCTCACTGCCTCCCTTGAGGTACTTAAATACACTGATCAGGTCCCCTCTCAGCCTTCTCTTCTCCAGGCTGAACAGGCCCAGCTCCCTCAGCCTCTCCTCACACGGCAGATGTTCCAGGCCCCTGATCATCCTCCTCGTAGCACTGCGCTGGACTCTCTCCAGCAGCTCCACATCCCTCTTGTACTGTGGAGCCCAGAACTGTACACAATACTCCAGATGCGGCCTCACCAGGACTGAGTAGAGGGGCAGGATCACCTCCCTCGACCTGCTGGAGATGCTCTTCTTAATGCACCCCAGGATCCCATTGGCCTTCTTGGCCACGAGGGCACACTGCTGCCTCATGGTCAACTTGTCGTCCACCATGACACCCAGGTCTTTCTCTGCAGATCTGCCCTCCAGAAGGTCAGTTCCCCACCTGTACTGGTGTCTGAGGTTATTCCTCCACAGGTGCAGAATCTTGCACTTGGCCTTGTTGAATTGCATAAGGTTTTTCACCGCCCAGTTGTCCAGTGTGTCCAGGTCCCTCTGGATGGCAGCGCAGCCCTCTGGGGTATCAGCTGCTCCTCCCAGTTTGGTATCATCAGCAAACTTGCTGAGGGAGACAATGACCTTCATCCAGGTCATTGATGAAAAAAATTGAACAGGACTGGACTGAGAACTGACCCCTGGGGGACCCCGCTAGCGACAGGCCTCCAACTGGACTCTGCACTGCTGATCACCACCCTCTGAGCTCTGCCATCCAGCCAATTCCTAATCCACCTCACTGTCCACTCATCTATCCCACACTTCTGGAGCTTGCCCAGGAGGATGTTGTGAGGGACGGTGCCAAAAGCCCTGGCGAAATTGAGATAGATGACATCCACCGCTCTCCCCTCATCTGTCCAGCTGGTCATTCCATCATAGAAGGCGATCAGGTTAGTCAAGCAAGATTTCCCCTTGGTGAATCCATGCTGACTACTCTTGAGCACCTTCTTGTCCTCCATGTGCCTGGAGACAACGGCCAGTATGAGCCGTTCCATCACTTTTCCGGGAACGGAGGTGAGGCTGACTGGCCTGTAGTTGCCTGGATCCTCCTTCTTGCCTTTTTTGAAGACTGGCATGACATTGGCTTTCTTCCAGTCCTCCGGCACCTCCCCTGTTCTCCAGGATATTTCAAAGATGATGGAGAGTGGCTTAACTCACGCAGAACTCTGGGATGCATCCCATCAGGGCCCATGGATTTGTGGGTATCGAGTTTCCTTAGGTGCTCTCTGGCCCAATCTTCCTCTACCCAGGGCAAGTCTTCCTCTCTTTCTTCTTCTCTTATCCCTAGGGCCTGGGGCTCTAAAGGGCTGCCCTTGGTAAACACTGAAGCAAAGAAGGCATTCAGCAACTCTGCTTTTTCTGTGTTTTTCATAACCAGGGTACAAGCTCCACAAGCTTCTTGCTCATCCACGCAGGTCTCCAGCCCCCTCTGCCTGACATCTTCCACACAGGGATGCACTGTTGCTGGGCGTGGAGGAAGTGCTGCTTGAAAACTAACTAGCTCTCTTGGGCCCCCCTTCCTTCTAGAGCTCTAGCCCATGGGATTCTTCCGAGGAGGTCTCTGAAGAGGCTCAAGTTGGCCCTCCTGAAGTCCATGGTTGCAAGGCTACTTACAGCCCTGCCTCCTCCTTGCTGGATCCTGAACTCCACCAACTCATGGTCACTGCAGCCGAGACTACCCCCCACCTTCACATCTCCTACGAGTCCCTCTCTATTTGTTAGCACGAGGTCCAGTAGCCCACCTTTCCTCGTTGGTTCCTCCACAATCTGTGTCAAAAAGTTATCATCAACGCACTACAGGAATCTCCAGGACTGTTTGTGCCTGGCTGTGTTTTCCTTCCAGTTGATGTCGGGGTAGTTGAAGTACCCCATGAGAACCAGGGCCTGTGACAATGAGGCAACATCCAGCTGTCTGTACAAGGCCTCATCAACTTCCTCATCCTGGTCAGGTGGCCTGTAGCAGACACCCACCACAGTGTCTCCCACATTAGCCTGCCCTTTAACCTTTACCCACAAGCCCTCAACTCGCTCATCATCCACTCCCAGGTTGAGCTCCATGCATTCCAGTTGCTCTCTCACATAAAGAGCAACTCCACCACCTTGCCTTCCCAGCCTGTCCTTCCTAAAGAGCACATAGCCTTCCATGGCAGCGCTCCAGTCGTGTGAGCTGTCCCACCATGTCTCTGTGATTCCAATGAGATCATGACGCTGGGACCGCACACAGATCTCCAGTTCGTCCTGCTTATTCCCCACGCTTCGCGCATTGGTGTACAGGCATTTCAGGGAAGTAATTAAGCCTGCAGGTTTCCCAGGAGGGGTGAAAGAGGACCCTCTATAATCATATCTTATCCTCACTTCCCCACTACCATACTCCCGCTGGAAGTCATCTGACTTTGGCTGCGTGGTACTGATTGCCCTGTCTGTGTGCCACTCCCCTTCCCCCTTCTTGCCTAGTTTAAAGCCCTCCTAACCAGGTTGGCCAGCCTTTTGGCAGAGAGACGTGTGCCCCTCTTGCTGAGGTGGTTCCCATCATTCCCATTTCAAAAGCTGGGGGCAGCTTTTGAAATTCCGCCTGCCCTGCTCGTTCCGCCCCCACTGAGTCAGAGCCGACTCTGGCCCGGAGCTCAGCACTGTCCGCACGGACGTCCGCGCTGGGGCTGCCTCTCGCTGTCTACGCTTTCTCATTCGGTGGCTTTTGCCGCAGTTGTTCGCTTCTGGACAAGGTGCTCCGGCATGAGCGTCCACTCCAGAGCCTTTCCCTTCTAGATATTGCTCAATATGTGAAGAGTAGAAGGATCCTTGCTCACTATGCCCATTTTTAAATGAAATATCTTTTTCGGTCTATTCTTGTGCATGTGCAGGCTACATGTTTAGGGGATGGAGAAGGATAGAGCACAACCTGCATGGTATAGAAACGTAGCTCATTGCTGCGTGCATCTGCCTTTACAAGCTGGCATATTACTGGGTTCTGCTTTCATGAAATTGTAACAGCCTTTGTGTTCAAAGATCCTCAAAAAATAAGATTTGTTAGACAAGAAGCAGTCTTATGAATGGCTAGTACTATAGGTCAGTGCAAAGGCAAATGTAACCGCTCAAGTTTATAGGAGCTCTTAAAGTAGCCAATAGTGAGAGCAGAACAGTGGGAAAGGAAAATAATGGGTCCAAATGTTTGTTCCATCCTGCATTAACTTCCTCGTGCTAGCTTTGCCAGGTCCTGTCTCGGTGGTCTGTTTGAAGTGGAGGGTTCACACAGGTTTCTTCTTGCTGGCAGCACTCGTGAAACTTGTGTTGTTATTTCTGAAATGATTGAACAATTAGCTGGCCAGCTCTTTCAGAGCAGAAATGAATACACATAGTCATCAAAAGAGAAGGAAAAACACCCAAGTTAGTTAAACTCAGAATTTCTCTATTGTATTGTTAGGCTTCACAAGAGCAATGTCTCAGGGAGAGGCAATGCCCCTGGAGAGCAGTTCTTCAAATCTAAAAGCGATGTATTTATGAGGTAAATATTTATTTTAAAAAGCTTTTCTCATACCATTAGATATTTATTTAAATATAAAAAGATCCAAATGCCTTTCTTATTCAGAAATATAATATTCTTCCCTAGACTTCTGTCAATGAAAGTATGTTTCCTTTCTGCTCCCTGCTCCACATTCCCCACCAACCCAACTCCCAGCATCTAAAAAGACTTCTCTTGCAACGTTTTCCATTACCTAGCCCGGGGCTGCTCTTTTCTTCCATATTTGAGAAATTCTCCATTCAGTGCTTGTTCTGCCCCATGGCATCCTCTCTTTTGGAGTCTATCCCTCAACAACACAAATTCATTTTTCCCTTCACATTTCATAGAATCATAGAATCGTAGAATGCTTAAGGTTGGAAGGGACCTCTAGAGGTCATCTAGTCCAACCCCCCTGCACACGCAGGGTCACCTAGAGCACGTGGCACAGGACTGCAGGTGACTGTACATAGTCACCTCAACCTTATTAACCTCTTACATGGCCCCTCTTTGCACAGGGTCCTACATTTCCCCACTGGCTGTTGTCCCCTACCTCAAACCATTGAGGTAATACTCTTCTCCTGGGAGTGGGTTATAGTAGGTCCTCGTGACCATTATTTTTGCCTCTGAAATTGTACTAGCAATATGAGTGCAGATGCATTTTGAAATGCAAGGGATAATGATCATGAAGATAAGAATTAATATTATGGGACCAGCTATTCCAGACATTAGGGTGGTGAGCCATGGGGACCAGTTATACCACGACTGGAACAGATTCTGTTCTTGTGTCCCATGGTAATATATTTCTTTTAGATTTCTGTGCACCATGGCTAATGTTTCCCTAATGACTCCTGACGGGTTTGCATAAAAGCAGCACGTTTCTCCAAGAGCTACACATAGGCCTCCTCGCTTCATAAAGAGAAGGTCAAGTCCCTTCTATTTTGGAGGACTACTTCAGCTAAAGAGTCTACTCGATTTTCCAATCTTCCCACTGTCTCTTCCAGATATCCCATATCTTGGGCTACACATGAGCTTAAGTCCTGCAATCCCTGTTTTTGAGTGATTAATGCAGAAGCCTCGATCGCGGTGGAGTCAGCTATTCCTGCCCCAACCAGTAAGTGAAATAAGATAGGGGCTGCTCTTTTCTCTCTCCCATGATGATGTTCAACGTAGCTCAGGTGGGTCCTTCCGTTATCTCCGTCATACAAATACACTCGGGGTAGAACATACACTAATACACAGAAATCAGGCCCTGCGCCCGAGGATTCAAGTTGCTGGGTGTTTACACAGTCAGTCAGCCCGCTCATACAGGCCCACCACGCCCCTATCAGGGCCTCATAATACCTGGTTCTCGTAACATTAACACTTAATGTTCTGTTACAATTTTTCTGGTAGAAGGGGGGTATCTCTCACCCTGCAGCGATCAAGCATAGTCCTTCTCCCTGCACATCCCCAAGGGTCAATCTGGGGTCATCCCATGTACACTTGTCTGAGTGCTTCCTGGGAGTAGGTGCTCCTTCAGTAGCTACGCCTATATAGTAAGGGGGACTTGGATCTAGGCATAGCCAGCAATCTTTCTCAAAAGTAGGGGAATGCCTCTGTATTGTTAGGGAGACCCCCTGGGTCAAGCCCGTGGACATACAGCCATAGTCCCCACGTCCTGCCCGTATCCCAGGTTGTTCCGTATCGGCCCCAATACTGGGGTTTAAAAAGGATCGGATTGCAGGTTCCGGGTATGCTGCATTTACCCTTCGGACCCCGCTCTGTTCTTATGAAAGGGTCGTGATGCCCCCAGGAGGATTCTGTTTCACAACCCCATTGGGCACAGTGAAACTGGCCATCCCCTTGACACCCAGGACTTCCTATAGCAGGACATACATAGTATTGTACCTCCTGTAGTAATTCCTCCCCCACAATGGGGACCACATCCCTGAGCCGCTGCTGCCCGTGACCCCCTGTTTGGTACCCTGTTCCTCCTGTTGCCGAGGCTCGTCATATGGGTATCCCTATTTTGCATAAATCAATTGTTATTTCAGGGGCGTCACTAGCGCTTATTGACTGGATTGTGCTTCCCATTACAGTATCCCTAATTTCCCATTTCCAGTTAATGGGGCAATAAGGACTGTGCTCATATCTTAACCCCAAAGTTTGCATACACACTGTTAAAATTAACCAGGCTCCCCATATCTGTCTACTCCTTTTCTCCATATTGTGACCCTTAGTGGGTTACTAGGGTCCTTGGAAATAGTCCACTTATCTGAATCTGGATTCGGTTGAGGAGGAGTTGGTTTCACATGGGAGTGATGAATCCACGCAGTTTTTCCGGCGACCTTTACTGCTGTTGGAGTGTGAAGTATCACTTGGTGTGGCCCTGTCCACCAAGGTTCCAATGATGCTGTTCGGAACCTTTTGATGTACACCAAGTCCCCCGGTTGGTATGGGTGAGCTGGCTCTTGTATAGGCTTCTGGCTCTCGTAGTGGTCTCGCAAGCCTCGGTGTATCTGCTCTCATACCTTTTGTAATGCCTGGAGGAACACTGGAGAGCTGTTAGTAATGCTCACGGTTTTTGGGAACAAAGGCAGGGGTCTTGTAGAGAAATACTGTGCTGGGAATCTGCACTGTGCTGAGAATCTGCACCACCTGCGCCTTGCTGATAATGTACTGGGGAGTGTTAGTGAGTTGTCCTTGGCCGGCTGGGAATGGGGAGCTATGTGGGAAAGAGTAGATAGCCGGCGCTGGTAAATAACTTTGCAGAGCTGGGAAAGAGCCTATGCGGCCGGGACATAGCAACCCCCCTTAGCAACCAATCGTAGCTAACCTGGATATCCCTCAGATGCTTGTAGGTATAAATATATGTGCACTTCCGCTAATAAACGGAGCAAGATCTAAACTCATATTGGGATCGTGTCTTGTAATCCGGCTCGGCTCCCGTAAAGGCCTGTGCAGTTGTCCTGCGCCTGGTTCCAACAGGGTCTCCCACAGTGTATTTCATAGGGGGACAGTCCTATCTTATATGGGGTGCACCGTGCTCGTAAAAGCGCCATTGGGAGTAAATCGACCCAGTTAGCCCCTGTATCAATATTCCATTTAGTAAGTGTTTCCTTTAAGGTACAGTTCATTCTTTCTACCTTTCCTGAGCTCTGGGGGTGGTAGATACACCTCAATTTCCAGGTGATTTCCAAGGCTTTTGCTACTAACTGTGTAGTAAACCAAACCTAGGAATTATTCCTTGCATGAGCTTTTTCGCAGTTATAGCGGCGGTTTCTGCTTTTGTTGGGTAAGCCTCCACCCATCCCGAGTACGTGTCCACGAATACCAGTAGATACATATATCCTAACTTTCTGGGTTTTATCTCGGTAAAGTCTAGTTCCCAGTAAACCCCCGGTGTGTCCCCCACTTCTTTAGTCCCCTGGTTTGGTGAGGACATTTTTGGGTTCACCTGAGCACAGGTAGCACATCGGGCAGAGATCCTCTCCAACTTCTGACGTAGACCTGATGTCCAGAGGTGAGGTCATACCAACTCAAGTGCCTTTTTAGGGGAGAGGTGCATGCTGGAGGGGAAGTCTCGTAGCCAGGTTTCTGCCATCTGTTTGGGTAAACACAGTATTCCTCTGTGGAAGGAGTGTTTGTGGAAGAATTGTTTGAAAGCAGGAACTGAGAGGAAAACTAGGGCCTAATACAGCTCTGGCATTACAGAGACCTGCTTGGGGTGCTACACAGTTGCCACTTCCAGGATGGTTGGTGTGCACGGACTCGGCTCCTCCACGGTTCCCTGGGCAACGCAATCTGCCCTCCTCGCAGCTGCAAAAGGGAGTAACGGAGGATGGAGCGGGGTGAAGGCTCCGCGGCCAAACTCTGTTGCACTCCCTGTGCTGGGCTGCTGATAAGCCGCACAGTGGCTGTCTAATGAGAGATATACGATAACAAGTCCGGTGCTGAGCCAGCAAAGGTGGCAAATGATGAACTTTGCTTGAACTTTGCTCATTATAATGTGAAAACCGTACCTCCATCCCAAAAGTTACCCGCCTCCGAGGTACGACCACCCCTCACTGAGCATGCGCTCTAGATTTTCGGTGGACTGTACCTTTAAATGAAAGCGAGAAACTTTTTCACCAATCAATAACAATATTAAGTATGACTCTAGTCACTCAAGCTCCACCTGAATGTAAAGAAAAGTATAAAAGGTGAACTAAGGATGAAAAGTCTGGAGGGAAGAAACCATCGTAACTCTTGGGTCAGTCAACAGGCTGAGCCCCCTTCCCTCCCCTCAGGTCGGGACGCTGCCTGAGGAGACTAAGAAGCGAGGGGGAAGAAACCATCGTAACTCCTGGGTCAGTCGACAGGCTGATCCCCCTTTCCTCCCCTCGCGCTGGGACGCTGCCTGAGGAGACTCGAGACTGAAAGCCCTCTCCCATCTTCTGGGGTGAGTGATGATTGCACATTTGTACATCAGAGCTAGCTAAAAACCCCACGCTCTAGTAGAGAATTTCCTGTACTGACATCCGAAACCTGCTTTGTAAATGTTGCATTTGAATAAATCATACTGTTTGTGAACTCGACTACTTGTTTGGGGGGAAGCGATCGGACCTACAGTTGACAGACTGTTCGTGAATCCAATACTGCCAGAGTCGAGCTTATAGTTGGTGACACTATTTGGGAACTCGATTCGCTCTTAGGAAGGCGATCGGACCTACGGTCCACGGACTGTTCGTGAATCCGATACTGCCAGGGTCGAGCTTATAGTGGATCACGCTATTTGGGAACTCGATTCGCTCCTAGGAAGGCGATCGGACCTACGGTCCACGGACTGTTCGTGAATCCGATACTGCCAGGGTCGAGCTTATAGTGGATCACGCTATTTGGGAACTCGATTCGCTCCTAGGAAGGCGATCGGACCTACGGTCCACGGACTGTTCGTGAATCCGATACTGCCAGGGTCGAGCTTATAGTGGATCACACTATTTGGGAACTCGATTCGCTCCTAGGAAGGCGATCGGACCTACAGTCCACAGACTGTTTGTGAATCCGATACTTTTTTTTGATATCTCCTTCCCCCCCCACCACCACTACCACTGCGGCTTTCAAACTGCAACATTTTCAACACAAAATTGGCGTAGTCGGCAGGATGTCGATAAAGGAATTCCTACGGAGACAGAAATGTGGTCCCTCAGAAGGTGGGGAAGATTGGGCCAGAGATAATTGGTCAGATCCTGAAAAGGTTTTGCAAAGAATGGAGGAATGCCATGCTAAGTTTAAGGACGGCAGAGGCAAGGGTGTTATTTGTGCTATTCTGGGCGGTTGCTTAATTCAGGCGCAGAAGGACTATAAAATATTTCAGAAATTGAAATTAGATTATCAAAGTAAGAATTCAGAAATTCAACATTTGCAGTATGAATTAGAGAAGGAAAAGAGACGTACCCAGTTACTGGAGCAGCGAATTGAAACAATGCTGATGCAGGCACCCCGACCCCCTAATATGCGGCAAATCAGAAAGTTAATTACTAACACTGAGCCTGAGGACTGGGACGGGGACATATGGGGAGATCCAGATAAAGAGATACAAGAAGAATCCTCAGAATTAGTGGCTGTTCGGCCGCTGATAAAGACCGAAACATCTGAAGGTCCCCGAGGTCGGAATCCCCGCACCACAGTTCGGACTACTCCTTATTCAGGTTCAGAATTAGGAGAACTGCAGACTAAATTTTCAAGAAAGCCTGGGGAAACCGAAACTGAATACTTGTGGAGAGTTTCCCTTTCAGGTGGCGACAGAATATTGTTAGACAGAGAAGAATCTTTAGGCTTCTGGGGACCAGGAGTGTTTCTAGATGAGGGGTTCCCAGATGATAATCGATCTATTACTGCTCGAGTTGCTTACTGGGCAGGGGGAATAGACCCCAGAGAAAGAGACGAGCCACTAATAATCAAAGTTAGGGGGCTGTCTGGCTTATCAGAGGCAATGCAGAAAGCTGCTTGTATTCAGGCAATGTATGACCGAGGACGCTTTGATGTTCCGTTAATGGCTCCGGTAGACCCAGTCCACCTAAGGCCCCTTATTAAGGGTCTGCCTGACACAGCAAAGATATATATGCAAAATTTAAAGGAAAGGGTCATACGGGCTCAACAGCATAATGATCAGAACCTTCACGCCCCCCCTGCACACGTCCCTACTTGGGCAGAGCTGTTACATGACATGGTGAGTTATGGACGAGAGATGGCATGGTCAGACCCTGAGCCTCTATCAGAACAATCAGGGAGAGCTAGGAAGGTATTTCACACAAGAAAATTGGAGGGTCGACCATACCCGAAACATGAACTGGAACCCTTTCAGGGTCTGCCAGCATCAGTAAATCAAATTAACAGCACTCTGCGCAATGATTTATGGCGACAAGCATTAGCTTTAGGAGTGCCCCGCGCTATGCTGCAGGGGCAATCCACTAGCTGCATCAGAAAATTGGTTGAAATCCTGGAACGCAGAGCAACTGAATCTCCTCCTCCAAGCAGACAAGACAAGAACTCCCCCTCTTCCCCCGCCTCTGACAGAACAAACAATCCCTTTGCGCCTCTAAGTGAAGAGTTTAGGAGATCAAAAAAACTAAGCAATGCGGATTGGGATTCGGGCCGCCCAACCCGCATGATACATATTTTTCAATGGTCCAAAAACAAAGAACCCTATATATCAATTCCTGTTGGTCCAAAAAAACTTAGTCTAGAATTTTTGATTGATACTGGAGCACAGATTAGTGTTCTGAACAAGTTGCAAGCAGAATCATTAGGAATTAAACCCTCTCAAAAATTTATTGTGATTAGTGGAGTAACAGGTGCTAAAGAAAAATGCCCACTTGCTAGGACCCAATTATGGTTGCCTGGGGAAAAGAGGATGACAGCTGTGGATGTGGTACTAAGTTCACACCCTGGGAACATTCTAGGATACGATGTACTTAGAGGAAAACGATGGTACCTGCCTAATGGTAGTGTTTGGAATTTTGGAGGAAACGAGCAGGAAAGCCTAACGGTAGGAGTGCTGGAAGTAACCCATGCCCTGCCCCCATCTCATGTGACCAATGTTCCCCAGTCCCCTTTGCCTGCAGCTGCAAAGAAGGGAATAACTGAAGTAATTGTGGACTTAGAAAAGCGAGGCATAATTGGCCGAACCCATTCTCCATATAACTCCCCGGTGTGGCCTGTCAAGAAGCCAGATGGCAAGTGGAGAATGACAATTGATTACCGAAAACTTAATCATAACACCGGCCCACTAACAGCGGCAGTCCCTAGCATAGCTGAGATTGTCATGGCTATACGATCAGCTGCACACCCCTGGATGGCCACCCTAGATATCAAAGATATGTTCTTTATGGTACCCTTAGAAGATAAAGATAAGCCACAGTTTGCATTTACATGGGATGGTGTACAATACACCTTTGATCGATTGCCACAGGGATATAAACACTCACCCACTATTGCACATAATGCGCTCGCAAAGCTTCTAGCCACAGTAAAGAAACCCCCTGAAATATGCATTTATCAATATATAGATGATATACTAATAGGTGGAAACAACAAAGAATGTGTACGAGAAACTGCTCAAACTGTTTGGCAACTATTAACAGACCATGACATGGAGGTACCACCATCCAAATGTCAAGGTCCAGCACAAGAAGTTAAATTCCTGGGGGCTTTGTGGGTATCAGGAGCTGTAGCTGTGCCCGACGATACATTAACAGAGATCGAAAAGGGACGCCTACCCCAAAACAAGAAGGAACTACAACAACTAATGGGAACACTAGGATATTGGAGGAAACATGTTCCTGGGTTCTCTGTAATTGCCCGTCCTCTGTATGATTTGCTGAGAAAGAACAAACCGTGGGATTGGACTCCGATCCATGCAGAAGCTGTTAAAACCCTAAAGGATGAATTAGTTATCAATCAGAGGTTAGGCCCCCTAAATCCAGTGGACCCTTTTCGGGCTGAATGGGGTTTCTCTGAACATGCCTCCTATTGCGGCATCTTTCAAAAAGGAGCTTCAGGTCCTTCGCGACCCCTGCTTTTCTCGTCTACCTCCTTTAAAGAGACAGAGCAGCGTTATTCTGAGTGGGAAAAGGGACTTCTCTCCTTAGTTCGTGCAGTGAAAGAGGCAGAAAAACTACGAACCTCACAGGATATCATCGTTCAGGGGCCTTTTCCATTGTTAAGCCCTATCCTTAAAGGCGCCCCCCCTCCTGAAGGTGTCACACAGAAGGGAACGATCCGCAAATGGTATGCTTATCTAGAAGGAATAAGCCACTTGCTAGCACTAAAAGAAGGACCAACTAAGACCTCCAAATTACAACAGCCAGTAAGCTCAGACATTACAACATTATGTCTTCCTTATAAGCCTTCACCTATTAAGGTAGCTCCAGAATTCACTGTATCCTCTAAAAAGGATGGAGTGTGGTTTACTGATGCCTCTGCCCGAAGAACAAGCACGGGGTGGAATTATAAGGCAGCAGCCCTGGAAATAAGCTCAGGACGGTCAGTAACTGAGGAGGGTGACGGTAGCGCCCAGGTCGGGGAACTCCGAGCCCTGCTGTTAGCTGTGGAAAATGGAGCTGAGGTAATTTATACTGATTCCTATGCCACATTTAAGGGAGCAACAGAATGGATATGTCAATGGGAAGCAAATAATTGGGAGGTAAATCGTGTACCAGTGTGGAGGACAAGTGACTGGCAGAGACTTTTGGAAGTAAGCAGACACCGACCTTTAGAAATAGGATGGGTAAAGGCACATGCAAAAACTAGTGCACCCGCAACTAAGTGGAATGAGGAAGTCGATAGGTTAGCGCAAGCGCAAACAGTAGCTGCTGAAGGAGATGAGTGGCAAAGGCTAATTGAATGGTTGCATGTAAAAAGGGGACATTCGGGCAAAGTGATAATGGCAGTCACTTCACTGCTACTGTAGTGCAAGATTGGGCAAAACAAGAAGGAATAAAATGGGTGTTTCACACTCCCTATTATCCCCAAGCTAATGGTATAGTGGAAAGAGTCAATGGCATGATTAAGAAACATGCAAAAGTGTCACAGCCTAACTGGGATCTGCGGCTATCCCAAGCAGTCTACACAGTAAATAACAGATGGGGAACTTATGGAAGCCCCAAAATACAAGCTTTCTGTCCCACAGGACCACCTGCTCCCACCTTATCAGAGCCCTCAGAGTCACAAAAGCATACACCTATTCAAATGCAGGTGGGACAGCCCGTGATGGCAAAATTGCCCTCTATTGGGGTTGTTCCTTTAATTTTGGCTAAACCTCGAGGACTATGTGCCTGGGAAGCCACTGATGCTAGTGGGAAGACACACCGCATAAGCAGTCGGTGGATCATTCCCGACTTCTGACCAAATATAATTGCTTGTTTATGCTTGCAAAATCAATAACAATCCAATTTGTGCCGGTCAAGGCAGAGACCGAGCATTCTTCCTTTTGTTTTCCAGGATGTGAAAAACCCGGAATGCTGGACAATTGTACCTGGAACCAAGGACTCTCCTATCTTGAGTATCCATCAGGATTGTTTGTTTCATGCATAGTGTTGTTAATCAGATATTTGTAATAGGGTTATAGAGCTGTAGTTAGGATTAGCAAATATGATATTTCCAACTTGCGTTGGGAAGATATGCTTTGGCTTGGTATGTTTAGTGCACTGGAATCAAGGAGATACTCATAGTGACAACGCACAAACCTTATCCGCCCCTGACGGATAACTTAGCCCTAAACTTTAATAAAGGGGTTTGCAACTGCTCTCAATGAATCTAGTATTACCGCTTGCTTGCCTCTACCCAAATCTGTAGTACCATTTGGCCCAGGATTTTCTTTTGGCTCAGTATCAAACCAGCCAGCATTGTGGTATTGCCAAAATGTGATAAATTGCTCCAATTGGGAACAACACGATTGGGTCAGACACTATTGGCCAGTTTACATTTCCCTAAAAATAGGCTGTCTGTGCCATAATCACAGCATAAAATATAAATCAGTAAGTGAAGACTTTGTGCCTCGTAATGATTGCCGTATAGCTTCTGGTGACGCTCCAGCTGGTTTGATCTGGGCCTGCAGTGATGGCAATATGTATACCTCCTTATGGGCTGGATTACCTGAACTCCAGTGTACCTTGGGCCTTCCAACATTGTGCCCCATGTGGAGGAGAACTCCCCTCCGGCCCCACTGGATGGCTCGAGCAAAACGGGCAAAAATAGAACTGTCAGGACATGTAGAAGGGTGGCAGGACCCAGGAGCAGCCACCCGCATAGCCTGGGGAATGGAAGGATTTTTTGGATTTGGTCGTGCTACTGTGCAAACGCGATTATGGTTAAGTAAGCTAGCCTATCAAGTAGAAAAATTAGCTAATGCCACCGATACTAGTATACAGTTGCTCAATCAACAACTACAAGCCACATCAAAAATGACTCTTCAGAACCGGATGGCACTGGACTTGATTCTGTTACGCCAAAATGGACTTTGTGGCTACCTAAACCTCTCCAGTACCGACTGCTGCATTTATATCCCTAATGTTACACAGGACCTTGATATCCAATTAGAGAAGATACGACAGGTGGCGAAAGACACCCATGAACTCCTGGAATCAATGAACACTACCTGGCTGGCGAAGGTGTTTAGTTGGTTTGGCTTTGGTGTCACTCGTTGGATCCAAAGTTTGATAGAATATGTGGTGATGTTCATTGTGATGATAATTATCCTAAGTATAGCAATATCCTGTGTAAAATCTACTATAATGAAAGCTATTAACATAAAGATGATTCAGTTCACCACTTATACCCCTTTACAGGTGGATGACCCTATTGATGTCCCAAGTACTAAGACTCTAATTTGAGACTAAATTTCAATATACAATGGTAACTGGAGTCACGGGGTGGATACAAAGTTTGTTATAAGCATTACTTACTATTGTAACTGCAATATTTTCTGTATATATATATATTCCTGTAGAACTAGACTCCCAGCCTTTCCTGTAACTTCCCACGTCTAATGTACCAATGTGCAATCACTCGCTTAACTGCATCAAGTTTAGGGCATGTAATATTAACACCTAAACAACTTCATGTGAAGCTTGAGTGACTATAGTCACGGGGTGGATAGTGTGGAAGGAGTGTTTGTGGAAGAATTGTTTGAAAGCAGGAACTGAGAGGAAAACTAGGGCCTAATACAGCTCTGGCATTACAGAGGCCTGCTTGGGGTGCTACACAGTTGCCACTTCCAGGATGGTTGGTGTGCACGGACTCGGCTCCTCCACGGTTCCCTGGGCAACGCAATCTGCCCTCCTCGCAGCTGCAAAAGGGAGTAACGGAGGATGGAGCGGGGTGAAGGCTCCGCGGCCAAACTCTGTTGCACTCCCTGTGCTGGGCTGCTGATAAGCCGCACAGTGGCTGTCTAATGAGAGATATACGATAACAAGTCCGGTGCTGAGCCAGCAAAGGTGGCAAATGATGAACTTTGCTTGAACTTTGCTCATTATAATGTGAAAACCGTACCTCCATCCCAAAAGTTACCCGCCTCCGAGGTACGACCACCCCTCACTGAGCATGCGCTCTAGATTTTCGGTGGACTGTACCTTTAAATGAAAGCGAGAAACTTTTTCACCAATCAATAACAATATTAAGTATGACTCTAGTCACTCAAGCTCCACCTGAATGTAAAGAAAAGTATAAAAGGTGAACTAAGGATGAAAAGTCTGGAGGGAAGAAACCATCGTAACTCTTGGGTCAGTCAACAGGCTGAGCCCCCTTCCCTCCCCTCAGGTCGGGACGCTGCCTGAGGAGACTAAGAAGCGAGGGGGAAGAAACCATCGTAACTCCTGGGTCAGTCGACAGGCTGATCCCCCTTTCCTCCCCTCGCGCTGGGACGCTGCCTGAGGAGACTCGAGACTGAAAGCCCTCTCCCATCTTCTGGGGTGAGTGATGATTGCACATTTGTACATCAGAGCTAGCTAAAAACCCCACGCTCTAGTAGAGAATTTCCTGTACTGACATCCGAAACCTGCTTTGTAAATGTTGCATTTGAATAAATCATACTGTTTGTGAACTCGACTACTTGTTTGGGGGGGAAGCGATCGGACCTACAGTTGACAGACTGTTCGTGAATCCGATACTGCCAGAGTCGAGCTTATAGTTGGTGACACTATTTGGGAACTCGATTCGCTCTTAGGAAGGCGATCGGACCTACGGTCCACGGACTGTTCGTGAATCCGATACTGCCAGGGTCGAGCTTATAGTGGATCACGCTATTTGGGAACTCGATTCGCTCCTAGGAAGGCGATCGGACCTACGGTCCACGGACTGTTCGTGAATCCGATACTGCCAGGGTCGAGCTTATAGTGGATCACGCTATTTGGGAACTCGATTCGCTCCTAGGAAGGCGATCGGACCTACGGTCCACGGACTGTTCGTGAATCCGATACTGCCAGGGTCGAGCTTATAGTGGATCACGCTATTTGGGAACTCGATTCGCTCCTAGGAAGGCGATCGGACCTACAGTCCACAGACTGTTTGTGAATCCGATACTTTTTTTTGATATCTCCTTCCCCCCCCACCACCACTACCACTGCGGCTTTCAAACTGCAACATTTTCAACACATCCTCCTGGCAGCTACCACCATCCTGCATCTCCTTCTTCCTCTTGATGGTCCTTTATATAAATCTTTCTTGGCTTCAGTATATTTGGGGGGTGTTTCAGGCCACTGGGTCTGAGGCATTAATGTTAATATTTGTAGTGGCCCCACTGGCTGTTGAGCCACCTGTTTTGCTTCTCTATCAGCTAGAGCATTGCCCTGTATCTGGGGACTATTTCCCTTTTGGTGTGCTGGCCAATGGATAATGGCTACTGCTCGGGGAGCCCACACAGCTTCCAGTAGGGCTGAAATCTCTTCTTTATTTTTTATGCCTTTTCCTTCTGATGTTAATAGTCCCCTTTCTTTGTATATCTGCCCATGCACATGGGCAGTGGCAAAGGCATATTGGCTATCAGTATAGATGTTTACCACCTTTCCGCTTGCCCACCGCAGCGCTTGTGTCAGAGCAAGGAGTTCAGCTCTTTGCGCCGAACTGCCACGTGGCAACGATTGGGCCCATATTACTCGGCCTTCTTGTGTTATCACTGTGGCCCCTGCATACCGGACTCCATCTTTTACGTAACTGCTGCCATCCGTCTGGTGGCACCCTGTACCCTAGTTGTCTCTTGGGACAGGGGGCCTAATGGTCCTTTAAGTTAATGAGCGTGACGCTTCAGTGTCAATAAGGAATGACACAGGTTGCCCCCAAACCTTCAAAGTTACCCTGGGCTCTTGGGGCTGTCAGAGCCCCAGCCCTGTCACTCGTGTGTGTTGTTGGGTTTTTTGTTTGTTTGTTTGTTTGTTTTGTTTTTTTCTTTTCTTTTTTTTCATAAATAGAATTTCTCGCGAGTTTGGCGGCACATTTTGGTAAGGACACTCATTTTTCCAGTGTCCTTTCTTTTTACAAATCGCGCACTGATCTCGGTCAAGAATGGATCGTCTGGGGGGGAGGTGTTCCCCATATTATCCCCT
Organism: Tinamus guttatus; assembly: GCF_059628265.1. NCBI lineage: Eukaryota > Metazoa > Chordata > Aves > Tinamiformes > Tinamidae > Tinamus > Tinamus guttatus. Next base: position 110,212 of record NW_028288970.1, on the reverse strand, counting down.
CTTTCCCTTCCTTGGGGATACTTCCTATCTAGAGGATGACGGGGTGGAGTGGCTTGTAGAGCTGCCACTGTCGCTATTGTTGCATTAGTGATTTTTTTTTTTCTGAGCAATTTCTACTAGTTCAGTTTCGTGCTGTGTGTGTGGGTTTTTCCTCCTCTTATGTCTGGGGTTGGTTGAGACACAAAGGCCAGATTTATAGCTTTTTAGTTTTCAGGGTCCTCTGGATCAATAGGGGTATAAATTCAATATGCCTCTAGCAGGCGTTCCAAGAATGTAGTCGGAGTTTCAGAGGATCCCTGTTTAACTTCTGCTACTTTTGACAAATTCGTAGGTTTTCTGGCTAGTAGGTTTTTTTTTTTTTTTTTCTTGAAGCCCCTGTATCAGAAACTGCCGATACAACTCAGTGGACCTTCACCCGTCCACTGTATGGTCATCCCACTCTGGCTGTTGGAGGGGCACATGTTTATCTTGAATGTTTCTGCGACCATGTTTGATCAGGTCTTTTATACCTGGTCGATTCTCTAGCTCCTCTTAATATTTTCTCCCTCTCTTTCAATGTAAATAGAGCATGGAGGAGCTGCTGACAATCACCCCATGTGGGTTGATAACTATACATTACAAATTTAAGAAGGGATATCATGCTCCCAGGATCTTTTGAGGAGGAAGGGTTTTGTTGCTTCCAGTTTTACAGGTCCGTGGTGGAGAAGGGCACGTTCCCACTTCCTCCAGGGACCTGCCTTAGCGGTAAAACTGATACCATGGAGCTGGTGGAGTCAGGAGAGATGGCTTCACCAGTTCCCACCGGGCCATAAGTTTGACCCCTTCTGGTGTGGGTGGGGATAAAGGGTCGTCCTGGATAGGACCACCGTGTTGATCCGGCACCACAGGGGGGCTTTGTGCTTCTTGGGTGCTATAGGGTGGTAAAATCGGATCTTTGGGTGACTCCTGGAGGACAGCGAATTTTGGCGCGGATGGCGCAGATGGAATGGGGGGGCTTCTCTCCCCCCATTCTCATTGCTAGTACTTTGTGCCCATTTCCACATTTTACCATACACATTTGTAGCCAAATGGGGGGGTTTTTTTAGGATATCATTCCACAGAACGACATAAGGAATCGGATCGGGGTGGCCAGGATCCCCCGTAAGGATAAAGGTACTCTTCGGACTATGTCAGGGTCGAAAGACCCCTCGGGGGGCCAACCCACTCCAAAAGTTGGCCATTCACTTTTACAAAAGATTTTCAATTTATCTGCCTTAATATTAAACCCATAATTTAGGAGGGTCCATCTTCTAAACTTTGAAAATTTGACAAAAAACAATCAAGGGGTCCTTCAGGAACAGAACTCGATTGTCCGATTCCATCTGGATCAAAGTGATTTAGAACACAACACAAATGACACAAATAACAATTAGCACGACAACTGACACAAATAACAATGACCACGATACTACTTGCAGGACGTTCCAACCTTTTACCCAGGGCAACGCAGTGGTGTCCCACGCGTGCCGGTGGCAGGGAGTTATTGTCTTGTCAGACCTTCCACAGTCCACCACACCAGAAATCGGGGTGCCCCTTAACCTCCTGAATTGTATGATACCTTACCTCGAGGTTTTTCGAGATCCGGGGACCTGGAACGTCATCAGGTAACGCTCCCCCTGGACCTCGGAGTTCCCTTAAGCTTGCGAGGTGCTGCCCGGTCACCAAGGGAAGGCGGAATCCGGGGACCTGGAACGTTATCAGTTAGTGCTCCCCCTGGAAGCGTTCTCCCGGCTAAGTCGGGCGGCCCTTCCCAACCAGGGAGGGCCTGGCAATTACTGAGCTCCCGGACGAGCCCCCAAAATGTTAGTCCGTAATCTCAATAATCACCTGCACACTCAACCTGGTGGGTTGAAAAGCAAGTTTTTATTAGTTGGCCGGCGGTGGACCTCTTACAGTTTGCCTGAGATCCACGCCATCTTTGGAAAAGTTTGTGTTTTTATAGACAGCTGCAACTCCTTCATACGTTATTTGCAGTTACCAGTTCTTCATGGCTGATATCTTATCTCCTGGTTGCAGCAAGAGCAGGGTGACTCAGCATAAGTAGCAAGCTATGTTCACAGAAGCAGATAGTCACCTCAACCTTATTAACCTCTTACATGGCCCCTCTTTGCACAGGGTCCTACAGATCCTTGGTTGTAAACTAAAAGATAACCAGTAAAATTAGCACTGCTGTTGAGAAACGATGCATTAATATTAGAAACTCTCTAAAAACTCCCTGAATTCCTGCTATTTCTGTACTGATAGTAAAGAAACACTTTGGGGTGGGGCGGGGAGGAGAGTATTTTCCTTCTCAAATAGCAGCTTTTCGGGGAGATCTCAGGCATGGAGCTGAGTGGTGAAATACAAGGTGCTGTGGAAGTAGTGATGTAATAGCAGAGGATGCTAGTGCAGCAAAAAGCAGAGGCACTGCTGTAGCCTGTGTATGTGCTGCCAGATGCACTATGCCAGCAGGTTTAGCAGTGAAGGCAGAGTGAAGTTGTGGTGAATCCTCTCAGTTTCTCCAGCTAGAGGTGCCAAGCCCACACTGTTACTGTGAGTTTCCTTGCAGTAGGGGAGGCTGTGTGTGGTTTATGGTGTTTTGTGGTGTGTGTGTGTGGTGTGGTGTTTTTTTTTTTTTTTTTTTGGTCTGTATGTCCTAACCTGCTGTTTAACTTTGCACTGCACTTCTACATAGTGGCTATGTCCTAGCCCAGGGGCTTGTGTTTTTGTGGCTGAAGCAAGTACTTGCTGTGTGTGTGCCTATGCTCATGATGCAAGTACAAAGTGCTTCAGGATCTGGGTATGCCCTGTGAAAGTAGGTTATTTCCCAGTTATATAATTTATACAAAAAAAAAAAAAAAGCTTTTTAATTCTTTCCTGACAATGCAATATGTTGAAACTTTTCTTTGACATTTTAAAAATTTAAATGTTTTTAATTGTAAGCTCAGAAAAAAGAAAGCGGAGGGGAGGGGAGCTTTACGGAAGGGCTGTCACATTAGTACTTACAGGTATTTAATGGTAAGCAAAAGGGTCATGAAATGTTGAAAACGATTGTGAAATGGTAGCCAACAGGCTAGAGGACTTAGCAGGTCATTTCCTTCCTTAATTCTGTGATGCCTGTCCTTGTTGTCATGCAGCAAAGCCTGGTCATGGATTCAGGTTGTCTGTGTAGAAAAGCGTTTTTAACAGCCTAATGTGTTCTTCTCTCTCAGCAGTTATATTAAAAAAAAAAAAAAACCCTGCTATCAACATCATATCAAATGTTATACTATGAGGGTATGCAAATAAGATGTCAGGAGATCCTTTTGATCCCACTACACAACTACTGCTTATTTCACTTATACGTGCATATGCATAAGTATATATATATATATATGTAATATATATTTATCTTTTTGGGAGCAGTATTCCTGACACAAGACACTTCTCCCTTCTGCCTCAGACTCATTGTTTTGATTTCCTTGCCGCAAAAGAGGGGGTGGCATCTACCTCAGCAGCTCACAGCGTTGGGAAGGCAAATGCTTAAATTTTGGGGGTGTCCTTGGCAGCAGGACCTTGCCAGTTCTATTTTGACCGTTTGCGCCCCCCTCCCCTTTTTTTTGGGGGGGGGGGGGGGGAAGTGACAATTCGGACAGAGACAAGTGCCAGCCTTTGACTTCGGCAACTCAAAAGTTTGAGGGTGCAATTGCCTAGAGGAGTCGCACAGCGGCGGGGGAAAGGTGTTGAGGTTTCGGGGGGAGGGCGACAGGGTGTGGCCGCGTGGCCCCGCCCCCTGCCGGCAGCAGCGCGCCGAGCAGCGTGGGGGACAGAGCCGCCGCTGCGCGGAGTCCTTGTGGCAGCAGCGCGAGTCGGTGCTGGTGGAGGCGTGGCAGCTCCAGCTATGCCGCCCTGCTCCGGGATCTTGGCCCCTCCTCTGCCGCTGCTGGGGAGGAGCCGCGAGGGCGGAGGCAGCCCGCGGAAGAGCGCTTGGCCGCGGCGCCGGAGCATCGCTGCTGTCTTCCCTCGTTCTTCGTGGAGCCGGCGCGGGTTGCCCTGCCGCGGGAAGACCATGAGTCGCGCCGTGCTGGTCTGGCTGGTGCTCTGCGGGGGCCTGGCCACGCTGCGCCACGCCCGAGGTGAGCAACCGCGCTGGGGCCAGGACTGCTGCTGCCATGGGGACGGGGCGGGGGCGGCAGCGGCGCGTCCCGCGTGGGCTTTGGGCGCTCCCCGCTGAAGAAACATCACTTGCCTCTGCGTTGAGCAGACCGCGGGCTCCTGCCGCGGCGGAGCCGTCCGCGGGCAGGTTCCGCTCAGAAACTGCGCGGAACTAGTGGGGGACGCGGCGCCGCGAGGGCTTAGGTGTAAATCCTGAGCAGTGGCTCGGCAGACTTAGTGAGATCCGCGGAGCGCTCCGCGTGTCCCCCAGCCGGTTCTGCTTCGAGACAGGAAGCAGCGAGGTCGTCGCCGGAGATCCGGCGAAACGTAGAGTTTGCAAGCACGTGTAGGGGAGCTTCAGCTCTGCCGGTCTCCCCGTTTGCTGCCTGCCTCTAACTAGGGCGATTTTCCTCTGAAACGCGGACACAGCCTTCTCCCTGGAAAAAAAAATCCCCGGGCGGGGCGGAGGGGAAGCCAACTTCGGAGCTCTTCGAGTTGCGCTCTTTAGCTCTTTATTTTTATTTTATTTATGGATTTTCTTTTTAATCTCTTAGCCTTAAGCGGGGGGGGGGGGTGGGGAGTTGTGAGGACTCGTCCTGTCCCGGTCCCGATGCCCTACAGCGTCGGCGGAGTGCGGAGGCAGGGGGTCTGTCGGGCGCGGAGATGTGCGGGGGGCGGCGAGTCCGCGGCTGCTTCCGGTACCGGCTCTGCCCGTGTCTGTCTGTCCGCTGCGCGGCACCGGTCCCGCAGCCGGGAGCCTCCACGTGCGCCGGCCCTAACAAACTTGCGAGCGGTGCTGCTGTGCGGAGGCTGCCCTGGTCCTGCCCTGTGATACACGAGAGAAAACATCTCGCCGGGGTTAAAGACCTCGCTTAGACCTGGTTGTGTCTCCCGAAGCTCAGGAGAACATCTCCTAATGGGTGACGGGCTAATTTAATTAACTTTCAGAGCCATTCTCATTTTTATTTGTATTTTTTTCCTTATTATTATTTTAAAATGAAACCAATATATCAGTAAAATTGAATATTTTATTAGCTCTTAAATTATTCATCACGGTGGCTTCTCAAAATCCAATAACATTTGTACAGTTGCAGTGAGCATGTGATAGTTTAGGCAATCTGTCCTTGTACCTGCAGTTTATGCCTGAAGTCTTTTGTTTAAAAGACACTGTATCTGACACAAAGTCTAGACATGTCATAAATACTTTGCGTTGGGCTTCTGTAAGGCTTGGAATGGCTCACATCTAAGGCACATTTTTTTCTTCTAAGTATGATGTTAAATTATTTTTAGATAACTTCTGAACAAAGATAACTTTATAGACTTCTGCAGTAAGTGAAATGGAAGAAAGAATCCATTTGTTCTGCAATTATTAAGTTGTAATCCTTTAGTTAAAGGTTTGTCCTTGGGCTTCAAAAAGGACCAGAACAAAATTGCAGAGTCTTTACTTTTAATGCTGGAGATGAAGAAAATGCTGTTTGACAGATTTGATATAGTAGGTTAATTTTGCTCACTGTCCTAATATTCAATTTTAATAGACCTTCTCAAAATTACGATGATTATAAGTAACAATACAAGTGGAACTCTTCAGGGATGTGTTTCTGAACTGTACAAAACTTCTTGTGCAATGTTTGAAAACGACTTGCCTATAAGTCCATCCATTTAATGGAGTATAATGAAAACCTATGGTAGTGCCATCTCTGTGATGGCCAATTCTTTTCTCATTTCTTTTTGGGTAAGTTCCAACTGCAGGTTGAAGTTAAGTCATATATTTTATTCCAGATCTGTGTTTTTAGGTCTACCGTTAAAGAACAGCGAAGGTAAAGGTGGGTGTTGTTGTTGGGGAGCTTTTCTGGTTATGTATGTTTATACAAAGATAGGCTTCCCTGAAAATCATGTTATAAAATACTAGCTGTTTTACTTTCACTGTGACTCTGAAAAGTAATGAGTGATCAAATTCCTTTTGGTTTATCATATTTTTTTTTTTAACAATGCCAGCAAGCCTTTACAAAGGAGTAGTGGGAGAGAGTGGAAGAGAGAGATGATGATTAAAAGTCATCCCAGTGCAAGACTAGAATTTTCTTCTTTGTGTCCAGTCCAATAAATTTGCAATCTCATGCGCTGGTACAGGAGTTTGATCTTCAGAAATGTATTTATATGCGTATATATGACAAAACTCGACTTCAAGGGTGCAGCAATGTCTAAAACTTATCTTGCTAGAAAAATGCAGATGTCTTTATAATAAGAGGTATCCATTCACACTTATTTCAAAATGTCTGTAAGGGTTAAAATTTGCTGCTCTTGCTGTTTCTTGGTCAAATCTGAACATGAACCAATCTGATGTTCCACCATATAGTGGAAAGACAGTAGGTGCAGCTGACTACAAAAGATTATTTTTTGGAGGAACAGATATAAGGTATCTTGTCCATTGCAGTAATGTAGGTTCATTAGTTCCTTTGGTGACTTTTGTGTGCATTTAGGAACAAATATTATTTGTTGTGTGAAATCTTTCAAACAAGCGTTTTAGCTGGAGTAGTCTAACAAGTTGTGGTGTCTTAGATGGTTTGAACAACTTCAAGCACTTCAATTTTTCTTCTTAAATAACTTTACATGTAATCTTTCTATTTTTCTGAATATCCTTTAGCATATTACACTAATGGCTTGAAGAGGCAAAGTTGTGGAAACATTTTTGTGTAGCAAATTCTCAATAACTATTGAATTTCATGTTGGGTGTACTACTTCCTAAATTTATGCTGATAATGCATATTTAAGTTGAATCAATACCGTTACAGTGAAACCTCAAAGTATTTTGGGAAGAGTATATGGATTTACTGTGGAGCTACGTGTAGGGTAAAGCGCATCATTGCCAATAGGTTTCAGAACAGTTGGTGAAGATTATGGGATCAAATGAAAGGAAAATATAATTGTAACTGAGGGCTATTTTAGTCCCCAGATTTACCTCATGGAATGGGCTAAGCTGATTGGCTGCAGTAATAGGACTGCAAGTGCATAGCAAATCAGTATATTCAATGTGTATGTCACGTTCAGTGTGTTTGCAGCAGAATCTTGTGAAGATGATTTACTGTTTGAGTCATATTTATTAGGAACTGATCTGTGATTTGTATCTCACTTTTTAAGTCAGCTTGTTGCTGAACCTTTTTGTGGGGTTTGCCTAAAAATGATGGCGATATTGCCAAAAACAGATCAACCTAGCTTCTTTTACTTTAGTTTATGTGTATGTTTGGTGAGCCTGAGATAAAATATTTTTAGGGTTTCTGAAGAACTACTTAAAAAGATGTTGCTTTTTCTCTATTGCTGTGAGAACCCTTACTCTGAGGCACTGAAGTTTCTCTCAACACTTCTCCCTGCACAGTAAGAGGCTTTATAGAAACAGGAGGGGTAAACTGTGTAACATATAGTATATGTATACATGATATGTGTGTATATATAGTATAATTATATAACTATGCCGAAAGACTGAAAATATCACTGATGCTTTGTAAGACCAAGATGGCTAGAGGCTGAACGGAAAGAAACAAGAAGTCAGAGCGAGTTGTTCAACTGGAGATAATTTCCTCGATGGTTATTTCTGACAATACAGAGGAGCTGTGTCTCCTGTTTGGATCTGAAACACCGGTGAGTCTTGCCTTTTCATAGAAGTGTGTGTTTGTTTTTTGATTTCCCATAGAAAGCAGTAAATAGCTAAACATAAGTACTTTGCTTTCTTTTTCAGTAATAAAACTGTGGTTATGGCATTGCACTTAACATTTAAATAAAATGTTTAAATTCCTGCTTAAAAAAAAAAAAGCAGGGAGGGAAGGAGGCACATCCTGAAATTAAGATCAATCAGATGTGATTACAGCTGGTCTTTGTTGCAGCATCTTCAAAAGTGAAGAACTGCAGCAATACAAGAAGTTTTCTACTTGCAGGTTTTTGGAGATGCAGGAGGCTAGGCTTTCACCCTCTTCTAGTCTGGCAGCTTTTCATAATACTTCATGCTAGCATCTCATAGCAATCTTTTGTCTCTTGTATCATATCTGGCTTTTGTTGTTTTAGTTTGTTGGGTTTTTTTTTTTTGACTGTTTTGCTTTGTTCTTTTTTGTCTTTCTTGAAGTGTCTGTACTTTCCTGGTAATACAAAGAACATCCCTAAAGTCTGAAAATTAAGGTCTATACATTTCATAGAAAGGCATCTCCCTTTAAGAGAAATAATGAGATTTGATGACTTGTGTCTGGTAAAAGCCATGATGGATTTCTGTAGTGCTAGCTCCTGCATTGCAAGCCTTGCAGCTGCCTGCCAATTTAATTGTGTATGTGTGAGATGTTAGCGTTGGGGTAATACTTGCTTGTGGACTTGGAGCAATCTCATAAACAGATAATCTGGAATTGCTGTTTCAGGGAAACTTGGTTAATGTTATTCAGTGTTTTCATTTTATTACTGTATATGCAAGAGACTTTCATTTCTGTTCTGTTTTCAAAATGTGCTATTAGAAGCTTTTAAAGTTCCCATTGCAATGCCTAGTCTGTTTACTACATGGTATATGTATTTTTAACAGTTGGAATAATATTTAACAGTCTTTATAGGAAGTGAGAGCAGATTTTCTGTAGAAAAAGCAGCTTCAGAAAAGTATAGTTTCCTTCTAACCATTTTTCTGTTAAGATACAGCAGTAAAATTCCTGAAGATTTTATACATATTACATATGTTCTCTGAAAGAGAATAGCATAAAAGACATTGAATTACGGTTCTAGTAGATTACATGCAGTAGTGTATTTCTGCAGAAGTTGGCTTTATAGAAGGTACTTTTCCTAAGTTGTTGTAGTTGAAAAATAACTTTTTTAGATCATACCCTCACTGAGTGGTGGGATAATCATAGAATCATAGAATGCTTAAGGTTGGAAGGGACCTCTAGAAATCATCTAGTCCAACCCCCCTGCACACGCAGGGTCACCTAGAGCACGTGGCACAGGACTGCATCCAAGCGGGTTTTGAAGATCTCCAGAGAAGGAGACTCCACAACCTCTCTGGGCAGCCTGTTCCAGTGCTCTGTCACCCTCACTGTTAAGAATTTTTTCCTTAAGTTCCTGTGGAACTTTTGGTGCTTCAGTTTGTGGCCATTACCTCTAGTCCTGTCAGTGGCCACCACTGAAAAGAGACCAGCCCCATCCTCCTCACTGCCTCCCTTGAGGTACTTGCATACACTGGTCAGATCCCCTCTCAGCCTTCTCTTCTCCAGGCTGAACAGGCCCAGCTCCCTCAGCCTCTCCTCATAGGGCAGATGTTCCAGGCCCCTGATCATCCTTGTAGCCCTGCACTGGACTCTCTCCAGCAGCTCCACATCCCTCTTGTACTGTGGGGCCCAGAACTGGACACAATACTCCAGATGCGGCCTCACCAGGGCCGAGTAGAGGGGCAGGATCACCTCTCTCAACCTGCTGGAGATGCTCTTCTTAATGCACCCCAGGATCCCTTTGGCCTTCTTGGTCATGAGGGCACACTGCTGCCTCATGGTCAACTTGTCATCCACCATAACACCCAGGTCTTTCTCTGCAGAGCTGCTCTCCAGAAGGTCAGTCCCCAGCCTGTACTGGTGTCTGGGGTTATTCCTCCCCAGGTGCAGGACCTTGCACTTGGCCTTGTTGAATTTCATGAGGTTATTCACTGCCCAGTTGTCCAGTCTGTCCAGGTCCCTCTGGATGACAGCACAGCACTCTGGGCTGTTGGATACTCCTCCCAGTTTCATATCATCAGCAAACTTGCTGAGGGAGCACTCTGTGCCTTCATCCAGGTCATTGATGAATAAATTGAACAGGACTGGATCGAGGACTGACCCCCTGGGGGACACTGCTAAACACAGGCCTCCAACTAGACTGCACCGCTGATCACCACCCTCTGAGCTCTGCCATCCAGCCAGTTCCTAATCCACCTCACTGTGCACTCATCTATCCCACACTTCCGGAGCTTGCCCAGGAGGATGTTGTGAGGGACGGTGTCAAAAGCCTTGGTGAAGTCGAGATAGATGACATTCACTGCTCTCCCCTCATCTATCCAGCTAGTCATTCCATCATAGAAGGCTATCAGGTTAGTCAAGCAAGATTTCCCCTTGGTGAATCCATGCTGACTACACTTGAGCACCTTCTTGTCCTCCATGTGCCTGGAGACAACGGCCAGTATGAGCCGTTCCATCACTTTTCTGGGGACGGAGGTGAGGCTGACTGGCCTGTAGTTGCCTGGGTCCTCCTTCTTGCCTTTTTTGAAGACTGGCCTGACATTGGCTTTCTTCAGTGATAATGGTCATCTCTACTCTTTGACCATGTTGTCTTTGCCTGGGATTTGGGCTTTGGGGAGCTGGTGGAAGGTGCTTTGCTGGTACCCAAAAAGGAGGCAGGATAAACATATCTTATATGCATCTTATTGCTGTCCAAGTGGAAAGGGTGGAAGGGAAGAGTGCCTTGCAAAGCGTAATGGTTGAATACTTCTCTTTTTGGTGAAAATGAGAATTCAGGGGAAGAGAGGGGAAAAATAAAGAACAAACCCAATGAACCAAACAACAAAATAAAGTTTTCAGTATTTTTTTGAGCTATATTGCCAGTGCTTTTCTTAGCATAGCATAGGTCCATCCCCATGGGATCATGTCTGGGTTCATGAGGAGTTGTCTTCAGAACAGCAGTATCGCAGATTGTAAAAGGGATATGTTAGATTGGGGAAAGTGAGGTATGGTACATTGCACGCTTGTTATGGTTGCTTTTGGCTTATTCTAGTGTATCTCAAAGTACTAACACAAGATAGAGTTTTATATAGATTTATGTTCTGCAATACTTACTAAAAAGCAAAGGCTGGGGGTGATTGTGGAGGAGGAAGGGTTTCTGCATTCAATACAGATACCTCAGGCTTTTCAAAAATTTTGTTTTGGTAGCATTTCCCTTCATTAGAAATGACTCTATCCTTGGTATCTATTTAATGAGCTTGTTTTTCATCACTAACTGCCTTGTGTTTTTACACTGCATGTGTTCTTTATTTTTATTTTTATTTTTATTTTTATTTTTATTTTTATTTTTATTTTTATTTTTATTTTTATTTTTATTTTTATTTTTATTTTTATTTTTTTGGATATTAAGAGAGGTAATTCTTTGGCTTGCTCTTCTTGTTTGCTTGGTTTCTTTTTCTCAAGTCTGTATTTTTGTGAGAGTCTACTCTCTTGCTATGCACAAAACCATTAAGTTATGAAGTAGTTTTTCTTTTCCTGAAACTCTCCTGGTAAATTTAAAGCTTCTCTTAGTTTTGAAAATATCAGTATTACAGGCCCTAATGACTGAGGACTAGAATTGACTACAATCACATGGCATTTAGGTTAGGAAATACAGACAAAAGGCTTCATTTTGTCAAACACAGTATTGTTGGAAAGTCTTTTTCAGGTTTAGGATTTATATTGTACATATAAAGCAACTGCTTTGTTTTCCATGGACTGTTATATTATCACTGCTACTCCACCATCCCCTGACAATGGTGGACTGACTTAAACCTGCAGATTTTTTTCAATGGATATTTCAAAGACCAAGAACCCTGGCAGATGCTAATCCAAGTTTGCTGTTGAAAATAGATTGCTTTTAAAATTTAACTTTCAGAAATCTGGACTTTTTGTGGCTTTCTTGATTTTAATAATCCAGACATACTACTTGAGTACTGCAGAATAACTTTATGTCCAAGTTTGCTTTAGATTTATTTCTTTGTGTGTGTGGTTGTGTGTGTGTTTTTTTTTTTTTTTTCCTCTCTCCCCAGAATCATTATCTATATTGCAAGCTGTCACTTCATGTCTAAATTGGGTAATCAATTCTTTAGATCAGGTGTTCTTTTTTCTTAGGGCTGGGGACTGACCTTCTGCAGAGCAGCTCTGCGGAGAAAGACCTGGGTGTCATGGTGGACGACAAGGTGACCATGAGGTGACCTGGATGAAGGCACAGAGTGCTCCCTCAGCAAGTTTGCTGATGATATGAAACTGGGAGGAGTATCCAACAGCCCAGAGTGCTGTGCTGTCATCCAGAGGGACCTGGACAGACTGGACAACTGGGCAGTGAATAACCTCATGAAATTCAACAAGGCCAAGTGCAAGGTCCTGCACCTGGGGAGGAATAACCCCAGACACCAGTACAGGCTGGGGACTGACCTTCTGGAGAGCAGCTCTGCAGAGAAAGACCTGGGTGTTATGGTGGATGACAAGTTGACCATGAGGCAGCAGTGTGCCCTCATGGCCAAGAAGGCCAAAGGGATCCTGGGGTGCATTAAGAAGAGCATCTCCAGCAGGTTGAGAGAGGTGATCCTGCCCCTCTACTCGGCCCTGGTGAGGCCGCATCTGGAGTATTGTGTCCAGTTCTGGGCCCCACAGTACAAGAGGGATGTGGAGCTGCTGGAGAGTCCAGTGCAGGGCTACAAGGATGATCAGGGGCCTGGAACATCTGCCCTATGAGGAGAGGCTGAGGGAGCTGGGCCTGTTCAGCCTGGAGAAGAGAAGGCTGAGAGGGGACCTGATCAGTGTATACAAGTACCTCAAGGGAGGGAGTGAGGAGGATGGTGCTGGTCTCTCTTCAGTGGTGGCCACCGACAGAACTAGAGGTAATGGCCACAAAGTGAAACACCAAAAGTTCCACAGGAACTTAAGGAAAAAATTCTTAACAGTGAGGGTGACAGAGCACTGGAACAGGCTGCCCAGAGAGGTTGTGGAGTCTCCTTCTCTGGAGATCTTCAAAACCCGCTTGGATGCAATCCTGTGCCACGTGCTCTAGGTGACCCTGCGTGTGCAGGGGGGTTGGACTAGATGATGTCTAGAGGTCCCTTCCAACCTTAAGCATTCTATGATTCTATGATTCTTATAGATGTCGTTTAGTATTTTATGATTTTGGAAAACCTTGGAAGTAGCTGTCGAGCACCTTTTAGAGAATAGGCCAAATCCTCTCTGAAATTCTTGGTTGTAATGTTAGATTTTCAGATTTGAACTTTCGCATTGTGAGCAAAAAGACAAGTGGCAGCAGTGAATTATATGTATTTATTTCCTAATAGCTGCAAGTCTCTTTATGGTCTGACCTAGGGCATTTGATCTGGGTTGCTTGCCAGCAGTTAAATAAAACACCAAGTGCTGAAATCACCCTTCTGCAGTAAGCCAGCTGAGTAATGCTATGTCCATCTGAAATGAAATTCACTACCTTTCTTAATGTCTTAGTAGAGGTGTTGTCTTGGTTGTTTATTCTTGGGAAGGTATGGTTTACTTAAGTTGAAGTGCCTAACCTATGGTTCATAGGTTCCTGTCCCACAAGGCTGGGAGATTATGTACTGCTTTACCTCCACAACTCTGAGCTGAAACTGGCTTTTGTAAAAATGCTCAGTTAAAAAAAATGAAGTTGTTGCAATCTATGTAATGTGTTCATGCTTGCCCTTTAAAAGATGTTTGCAAGTTTAAATAATGTATCCTAGAGATACTTAAGAGCTTGAGATGGCTGACAGGGAAGGAGCAATTGTCAGAGTGGGGTGGAGAGAGGCCTCCCCTGGTGTAGGGAGAGCTGTGGCCTTGGTTGCTGCAAGTGTGCTCTACTTGCTATACCAAGTCACCCATTTTCTAAAAGGACAGTATGGGAAAGTATGGGCTGGGCCCATTCGGTTCCTTGGAAGATCATGGAGTATGCTTTTGGGCACATGAAGGAGATGGTGATGAGTGGTAGCTGTCTGCGTGGATTTGCACCTCACTAACCCAGTTGCCTTCTGTGGTAAAACGCCTGGATTTGTGGATGAGGGAAGAGAAGTGAGTGTTGCTTACCTGGGCCCTAACAAGACTTTTGACACTTGTTTTCAAGCTGGGTCATGATGGTGTAGATGGCTGGACAACTAGATGGATAAAGCACTGTCTGGATGGAAGATCTCAGATGATAGTGGTTATTGGTCCTATCAGCCAGGAGGCCAGTAACAAGTAGAGTACTGCAGGGGAGTTGGTCCTGTTTCACATCATCAGTGACCTGGAGGAGGTGACAGAGGGCATTCCTATCATGTTTGAAGATACACTAAGCTCAACCAGTTAATGCAGCCAAGGGCAGGAGTGGCATCCAGAGGGACCTAAACAGGCTGGAGGAATGGGCTGACAATGACCCGTATGACAGCAAACAAGGACAGATGCAAAGTCCTGGCCCTGGGCAGAAAGTTGCCTGCAACAGGACAGGCTGGGTCAAGGGAGCAGCTCTACAGAGCTGGGGGCCCTGGTGGGCAGTGACCAACGAAAGCTAACAGCAATCCCACCTGTATTGTCAGGAACACAGTCAGCTGATCAGGAAAGGATCTGTCTCTCAAATCAGCTCTCATTAGATAAAATATCCAGTTTGGGGCTACACAATAAAGGAAAACCCTTGAGCAAGTTCAAGGGAGAGCCACCAAGCTGCCAGGGCCTGGAATATTTGCTCTCTGTAGAAAGACTGCTGGGCAGGGGCTTGTCTAGCCTGGGGAAGGGGCAGCTGTGGTGGGGGCTCACAGCAGACCCTGGTGCCCATGGGGAGGTTATGGAGAAGACAGAGCCAGGCTTCTCACAGCAGTGTGTGCTGGGAAGATGAGTCATCTTCTCAGTAACTTTGAACCTTCCTGGAAAGTCAGCATGAAGACTTATATCCCTTGTAAGACCTGTTTTGAATAGCTGTGTGGGATTAAGGCCATGTTCAATTTAAATCACTGCTCTGCAGAAGGCTGTTTTTCACCTTTAAATTAAAAGAACTGGATGTCATTTTATGTATGTGCTCGCAAAAATAAAATCTAAGATCTGTTGCATGGTATATCTGGTGTTTTTTCTTTTTTTCTCTTTCATTTTATAGTTGTTCCTTATTGTGAATAAAAGAAACCAAACAACATTAAACGTGCTCAATTTTTTCAATATTGAGTGTTTTTTGTTTTGTTTTGCTCTGCCATTTTCACTTCATAGTCTTATGGCTGTGTGGACTGGCAGTAAGAATCCAAGAACAAAGATCTACTTCCATTATTAACATTTTTATGCTTGTTTATGGAATATAAATGGAGAAAAAATTGTAGCAGTGTAGAGAGGTTTTCACTGAACATTTTCCTTCTGAAGATGTTGGAATTGGAAGAATCCAATTTATAGATCGTAACAGAAAACCACAGCTTTTAAGTATATGTGTACAAAGTTGCGAAGTTTGCTTTGAAAATGCAGTTAGGCTTTGGCATGAGATCTCAAATGGAAACCTCCTACTAAGATGATGAGATTTATAGATTTTAAGATTCGGTGATCATGCAAAGAGTTTAACAACTCTACTGATATGAGTGTTAAGGGAAGAAATTAAAATGAAGTGAATTGATGATTCATTTGTTTATACTCTGGGGGAAGACCAGATGTTTTCTAATAATTATCTAATTTAAAAACTCCCTATTTCTTGGCTGAGGTAAGAAATTAGGTATTCTGTATAATAAAGCAGCTGATCTTTAATGGAGAGTGCTATTATATTTTTCATGAAGAATATAGGTGTTTCAATTCACTGGGCTATGCCTAAAGAAATTAGGTTATAGGAAATGAGCCTGTGAAATGAATGTATGCTGCACTGTTTTATTAATAAAACTGTGTGCAAACAGAGCTGATCAGTATATGTCAATTTGCATAAGAAGAGTAAACAAAATATGCATTAATTAAACAGCCTTGATTACTGACCATTGATCATGAGCTGTGTTTCTCTTGGTTCCATATGAAATGTTTCTTCTGCTTGAAAAATGAATAAATGTAGGTTTTATAAGCCGAGCATTTCTGGGAAATTTTCACAGCCTTTGCTTTGATTACCTTCATTAGAAATTTAGAGTGTTAGTAGAATTTAGATTTAAAAAAAGCATAATCCTGCAATGCAGTGAGTTCTGTGAAATGTGATATAAGATGTAAACATTAACTTTCAGTGTTAATTATTTTTTCACCAATGTTTTCACCAATATTACCTTCCAGCTAATTGTACCTCCACATGAGAGCCCAAAATTAAGGGCAAACTATAGCTGAGCCTTTTAATTTGGGTCTAGAAGCAGTGCTACTGGTACTGCATTAGTGGTATAATGTGTAAAGAAAGGTTAGTGTATCTGACAAACCGTTACTACTACATCATGTCTTTAGCTATAATTACAAGGTGATTTTTTTTTTCCCTAAAAGGAGAAAATGCTGTTTGACCATTATTGCCCCATAATTCATTAGTCTCCATGCTGGTCTGTGTTCAAAGTGGCTATAGAATTAGTGATCCTGTGAGGTAACTAAAGGTCAGTGCTGTGGTGTGACAAGGAGAGTTTTAAGGAAGGAGAAAATGAAAGGCAGCTTTCTTGAACTTTTCATAGATATCTTTCTAAGGATAAAGGGTGATGTAGAGGAGAATGAAAGACAAAGTGCTTTGGTTTTGAGTTTTCAACCACTTGGTGGGTTCAGCTGGATTTCTTAATAAGAGAGGTCCTTTTAAGTCACTGCCCTGTTCTCTGCAAGCTCTTTATGTTTGGTGTGATGGGAAAAGGGTGAGAAAGTAGAGGTAGGAAAAAAGGAATGATCTAATTAAAGGAAAAGGCATGACACTTTGTAGTAGCATTCAGGATGTCATAAGCTATTGCATGAATGATAGAAGGCAAAGTAATACAAACTCAAGCAGATGAGAACTTGTGCTGAATAGCTGTGCTAATGGGATAAAGGAAAACTAAGGGAAAAATTGCAAAAGGTCAACCAGGCAAAGCTAGTAACTTACCTCTCAATCCTAAGTGTCAAGCAAAATAGTAGTGGTCTGTACTAAAATACTGTACTTTCTACTGTAAAAGCTTTTATAGTTTGACCCTGAGAGGAGCTCAAGGTTCCTGAAGGCTTTGAGGGAGAGGTTTACTAGTGCTTCTTGGAGAAGCTGTAGGTTAAGGCTCAAATCTTCATTCAAATGTGTCTGTCCAGAAATTCCAGTGTGCATTGGGAAAGGGCTCTTCTGTCAGAAGAAAAAGCTGTGCTTGAGCTGTGACAGACTGAAATGGAAGCTTGAACAGGAAATGATAAATCTATAATAGAAGTTTTGGAGAAGAAGCCAAACTCGTTTAAGTTTTAATCTCTAATGCATAGTTTTCTTTTAATGAAAAGAAAGTTACAGGAGAGAAATCTTAGTCTCCTCTCTAGAATGAGATGTGAGGAACTTCCAGGATGTCTTTACCTTCCAACCTGCCAGAGGGCAAAGGAGGAGGCTATTCGTAGAACGTATGTGCTACGAATGGAAAAGTTATGCCTTTTTTTTCCCCCTCTAGCTCAATTTTGAAATACTTTAGATGTTTTATGCTGCCCCCCCCCCCGACCTACTGCAAAAAAATTGACAAAGCATTCTTGTTGGAATAGTGATAGCAGAGAATTGGAGGAAACAAGTCATAGAGGAAAAATAACTTAAGGTTATTTATGCTTTGTCTTCACAGCCTTCTGTCAGCAGTTGCTGTTATCAGTAAGGTGCCCTGTTTGCTTCTGGTTGAATGCCAGGGGCCTGTTCTTGTGCATCCTTGGAGCAACTCTGATTTCTAGTAGCTGGGACTGCCCCCAAGTTTTTGATAGAGAAGGGAATATTAAAACATCTGTTGCTCCTTTCTGTTATTTTATTTTACTGGTATCAACTGTGCCACGTTTTGATTGTTAAATGAATAACAACTAGTGCCTGAAAGGAAGCAGTACTTGGTAGTGCTTTCCATCACCTTTATACTGTACTGTTTCTGAGCATGTCTAGCTCACTGGGGGGAAAAAAAAATAAGCAGGTGTTACATTCAAATGATCCTGTGTAGCCATAAGACAGAGACTGAAAGTTGGTTGAATAGCTTTAGGATATGAACTATAATAAAGCCAGGATACTCTTGAGTATGATGTTACAGCTGAACTTGCTGCAACTCAAGTGCCAGGATTTGAGTCCTGCTCAGAATTTGGTGAAGGTGAATTTTACTTGGTGAGGGATGTAAACAAAACTGTGGCTTGTCATAGACTTTCTGACTTTTTTTTTTCTGTGGCAAAACCTCTCTTATTTTAATAGTAATGTTTTCTTAAGGAAAATCTTTGTTTTTAACTCATTAATTCTGATGTATTATGAGGCTGCTTTATGTTGTGATGGGGTAAGATGCTATGTCTCTTGTTGAGCGTTCTCATTTTTTTGAGTAATGAGGATACAGACTACATGATGATAGTCTATTGCAAGTGCTATGTCTTGATAAGTCACCGCAGTAAAACTGGTGATGTTTAAGCTATGGCCACTGCAGTAACCTTTTACAATCAAATACCAATAAGGATTAGTGCTACAAAGGAGGCACGTGCGGAAGTAAGGAGAACAAGTGTGTAAGCAGCATCCTTCTCAAGCTGAACTAAATGTGTCTCCTATTAAGCTCTGTTGGAGAAGTCAGGAATGTATTTCTAGAATTTCATTAAATTAGAGTTAAACCATATATTAAAAAGAAAAAAAGGAGGAATGTGACCTCCTCCCACCCCCAATCATCAAAGTTAGTGAACCTGAGACAGATCATCAAATAACTTGAGACAGATCATCAAATTGCTGGACACATTGGATAATAATGCTGTTATGTATTGAGTACCTGAAGGGATGTTTCTTTCAAGCTCTAAGACTTGCAAGTTTCGGACACTAGTGCTTCAAAATCAGTAACATCTGCATTCACCAAATATTTGGTGCAGTGAAGACTTCTTGACTAGTGAAGTATCTAGACAGTTCACTACCCACCCGGAGTGCTAGATGTTCAGAAACTATTACATAGTATGCGTAGGGAGTATAGGGTCAGTGTTGGGTTTCTTGTCGGTTACTCAGGGCCTAATATTCAAGAGTATAAATTCTTTATTGCACAAGAAGACAAAAGCTCATTACAGTGGGTTAGACTGTGAATTACAAAGTGCGTTTGAGTAGGAAAACTGTTTCTACGTCAGCCCAGCATACACTGCTAGCACAGAGCGTAGGGGCTGGACCCCCCCCTGTTTTATCCCTCTCTACTGCATTCGTGCCACTGGAGTGCTGAGTGATGGTGCTTAGTGTTGATGGTGCCAAAGGCAATTGCCAGGCCCTGAGCAATGGGGAGAAGAAACTGTATTACAAAGGGCAGTGTTTTTGGCAAAAAGCATCCCAGGGCTACTGCTTGCTTGGGGCTTTGCCTAAAGGTGCAGACTAGCTCCAAGGCTTTGTATTTTCTGACTTAATTTCTGTCCATTTTTCTCATTTTTTCCTAGTTCCTTTTTTTTGAAATTGTATAAACATACATCCTTGGTTTAATAATGAAATGTGAAGGGTGCTTCCTGGAACAGGGGAACTGGAAGAGTATCCTGGGAGGAAATTTGAAAGCTGCCCGTTGCCAAGCACTTAGATGCTGTGAATCAGCAGAAGGGAGTAACTGTCATAAGATCACCAGGCTGTTTCATCTGGATAAAACCAGAGAAGTTTGTCATGTTATTGAACAGCCAAGTGTCTTTTGTTAATTCCCATCCCATTTGTTAGGTATTCTGTATTTATAAACTCTCCCAGAATGTAAAATATTATGATGCTAAGCATTTAAAAATCTAAATGTCAGCATCTGTTTCTTTAAAGTAACATTTTATTTTTTTAAATGGACAATATAAAAAAATAGACCTTTTTCTTGATTACAGCTATTTTGAAAAAATATTCTTAACTGTTATCGAAATATTGGCTTCTTCAGTTAGAAAAGTTTTCTTATTCCAATAAATGTGTTTTTAGGGTATATAGTTCTTTGTAGCGTAGCAAGATCTGCGTTTTTGAATTGACAGATTTTATCCGTTCAACTAAACTGGATAGTCTTGGTCACCTGAGGGTTGAGATGTCAAAAAATGAGAAGAATTTAATAGTGAGAGAGTGCTTCTCGCACAGTTTTAGTCACACAGAGGAATATGTGAAGTGAATAAAATAAACACTCAATAAATTTTTCCACATTCAAACATTTTGAATTTCTGTTTTTATAATAGAAATCCCTGAGTAAATTTTAGTTACTTGAGGTAGCAGGTGTATTACTTGGAAAATAATTAACTACAATACAAGTTAAATATGCTTGAAAATGTAAACCCTTTAATTAATATCTTAGAGTATTTATGTAAGTGTTCATGTAATAACTGATTTGGTATGACAGTTGTATTGATTGTTTTAAGTATGTGTAGGGATGGAGGTTATGGAAATGATAGTGTGTATTAACAGAGGAGGTCAACAATAACCTTATGTAAAGCTGTGTAGAAAAAGTCTTTAGAAGTCATTTGTATGCTGAGGAAGTTCTAGTCATTTAGTCTGGAGATACTGAAATGATTCCGGGAGCTAGAATTTCAAGAAATGTACAAAATGTTTTTGCTTTGTCATCAATTTTAATTTGAAAGGTTTGTGCAAGCCTTTCATGTAAAGTTTAAGCAGTGCACATGCCTGTGTCTCTCCTGCCTAAAAAACTAATTACTAGATCTACTGTGCATAGTAAGACTAATAGTAAATGTGTAACTGTTTCCATTCAGAAGATTCTGATCATTCTGGGAACTTTGAAATGGGGAATGTAGTACTTAAAATGAATGTTTTTTGCTCCTTATGAGGCTACCCATTATTTGAATAAGTTGTTGCTTTACAGGAAACCAGCATCTATAATACTGCTTAGGGTTAGAATTTTGAAGGTCCTTGCTCATAGGACTCCAAGTGGAAAGCTGTATTTCCCTCTCCAAATTAAAATAGGTCATAATTTTGAAAATTCATGTTTAAGGCTTCTGGTTCCAGATTAGCATTTCACAGTTCTGTTGCAAAATAATAAGCCTAGTATAGACTTGCTTCTTCTGCAGGCATGTATTTGGCCTAAATTATATCTGGTTTGCTGCATCTGATGATGGAAATACATTCCTGCCTTCACTTGATTTGATTCAAATATGTACAAGCTAATAATACAGCAGTTCATAGCTCTGTTATTAATTATTTTGGAAGCAAGAGACACATCTTCTAATTTTCAGATTTTTATTTATGAATAATTTTCATATGAGTTATGTCACTACTTTAAACATATAGGAAATCATCAGGAAAGAGCAGCTGATGACACTAACAGGAAACTGTTTTGTTCTCAGTGTTGACTTAACTAAACAGTTATTCCAATTTTTGCCTGCGTGGTAAGCTCTCTATTCCTCTGTGTCTGCTTTAATTCACTTTTTAGTGACTGTGACTGCACATAATGACCATATATAATGACTCTTATGAGGGCTCACTGAGATCTTTTTAGAATTATATTCAGTTTTCCACATCTCTACTAGAAATACCTCATTTAATATATCCTTAGTATTCTGCTTCCATTTTTCATGGAGTGAAAAGAGTATGGATCATATGATTGATTGGATCTTTGAGTCTCCAGCTCAGAGGACCTATTAATCCCTAAATATTGAGAGCTGGCATGTTGTTCCAGTAAATGTCATCCTATTTGTATTATTGCTTGATTTTGTCCAATTATTTCTTTGCTATACCAATCTGCTTCTGCATCAATATCCCCAAGCTTTGTGTCATCTGCAAAATTGCTAATGGAAATACTAAAAGACCTATTCAATGACACTCTCCAGTAAAGAGGGGTACTACTTCTAAAGAGTTACTTTTTTCAGCTTGCTCATTATCCCCACAAAGTCCTTATTCACCTTAAATTTTTTGTGCTAATGATGCTGACAGGAGGCCCAACTAATACTGAGTTGGTGATTATGACTTCTCTAGTGTGTTGCATAAAAAGTAGTAGTTAATTAAATCTTACAGAGAATAAGGATTTAGCTGACCTGTAGAGATAATGATGTATTTCTGGGTCTGTTGTGAAGGTGATGCTTTTAGACAGCCTTAGACTCATTACAACTTCATATAGCCCAAGTCCAAAAAAAGACACTCGTAATTAAGCCAGGAGATGTGGTCAGGATGTCTGTCAAGGATGCTGGCACACCTGTGAGTAGACGGAGTGTGCAGGGCAAAGCTGAGGGTTGCCCACCACTCTGGAAGAGTCAATATCCATAACATGTGACTATGCCTCTAGGTGTCCTATGCAATTATGGCATAAATTTGAGAATTGGTAGAAAAAAGCATATATATAATGAGCATTTTCTTTGATCATTTTTATTTATACGGACTATTTTTGTGTGCGAGTTTTGGTATTTCGAACTTCAGGGCTTTCAAAACACTATACTAAAATATTCTCACTGTTTGAAGCCTTCTATTAAGCATGCAAGGATACAGGTTTTAACTCCCTACTCTTTCCTTACTGAACTGCTAAAGAAAATCACTTAATTTAGAAGGGACAGAAAAGGAATGAATCTGGAGATGAAACTTTTGCAAGTTTTCCACATCGATTTTCCTTTATTTGTGTAGCTAGTACAGTATGGACTTGCAATACAACAAGAGGTTCAAGAAAGATAGTACAAAGCAGTAAAAAAAAAAAAAAAAAAAAAAAAAAAAAGCCCTGTATCTTCTATACTTCCATTTGGTTGATTATACTTTTTTTTAACCTTTTCTTGTGAGCTATGGGCTTTGTGTTTGGTTGTTTTCCTTCTGGTATATTTTTCTTCCTAATAAGCTGTGGTACAGAAGCTCACTCAATCACAGATTAACCTACTGAAATGCCTGCTTAAAGGTTGGTGGACATAAACTCATATCTGTAGCCCAGGTGTAGGACCCTGTGCAAAGAGGGGCCATGTAAGAGGTTAATAAGGTTGAGGTGACTAGGTACCTAATTTCGCTATCTGCTTCTGTGAACATAGCTTGCTACTTATGCTGAGTCACCCTGCTCTTGCTGCAACCAGGAGATAAGATATCAGCTGTGAAGAACGGGTAACTGCAAATAACGTATGAAGGAGTTGCAGCTGTCTATAAAAACATGAACTTTTCCAAAGATGGCGCGGATCTCAGGCAAACTGTAAGAGGTCCGCCGCCGGCCGGCTAACAAAAGCTTGCTTTTCAACCCACCAGGTTGAGTGTGTGGGTGATTATTGAGATTACGGACTAACATTTTGGGGGGGCTCGTCCAGGAGCTCAGTAATCGCCAGGCCCTCCCTGGTTGGGAAGGGCCGCTCGACTTCGCCGGGG
The DNA here is from genome assembly GCF_059628265.1 of Tinamus guttatus. Taxonomy (NCBI): domain Eukaryota; kingdom Metazoa; phylum Chordata; class Aves; order Tinamiformes; family Tinamidae; genus Tinamus; species Tinamus guttatus. The sequence goes on along the minus strand of NW_028288970.1, from coordinate 86,989 downwards.
GAACGCTTCCAGGGGGAGCGCTAACTGATGATGTTCCAGGTCCCTGGATTCCGCCTTCCCTTGGTGACCGGGCGGCACCTCGCAAGCTTAAGGGAACTCCGAGGTCCAGGGGGAGCGTTACCTGATGATGTTCCAGGTCCCCGGATCTCAAAAAACCTCGAGGTAAGGTATCATACAATTCAGGAGGTTAAGGGGCACCCCGATTTCTGGTGTGGTGGACTGTGGGAGGTCTGACAAGACAATAACTCCCTGCCACCAGCACGCGTGGGACGCCACTGCGTTGCCCTGGGTAAATGGTTGGAATAGGTTGGAAAGGACCTCCGGGTAGCGCTAAGTCTGATGGAAAGGACCAGGTCTGATGGAAAGGACCATTGAAATCTCACTGGTGAGTACCATGGGAAAGTGGGGAACAAGACGGGTGATGACCCCAACATGGACGCCCAGGGAGGGCAGCAAAGGGAAGCCAAAAGAGAATGCTGGTAAAAGGAATGACGACCTCGACTTATCCCCATATAGTCCCTTGGGGAGGCTTTTGAGGGTTTGGGATAACCTGTGCATTCCCCTAGAAATAACCAAGGAACTAATCATAAAATATTGTTGTTTTGTTTGGCCAGAATATAAGTTACCAGGGGGATTTAGGTGGCCCCCTGTAGGGTTGGATGACGATCCTAGTCTTTGTCAGGTTTTGTGCCAGTATCTCAGTGATACTGAGAAGGGTCTCATCGAGAAAACCATATTGATGCACATTCTAAGGGCAACATCTAGAGGAATCTATGTAACAAAAGAGAGAGGAGAAAAAGGGAAGCAAGAATCTGAAGAAAGGGGGGGGGGGGAGATAGGGAGGTGTGGGATGTCCTCCAGTACCTTCCCCCATCTTATCACCAAAATCTTATCAGGAATCACAGCTCCTGTCCCCTCTATACCTCCTGCTTCTAGTGACAGTGAAGAAAAGGAGGAATGGGACATTTTGTCCCTTTTGCCCAAACTGTGATTGCAATCTGCTGAGTGGTTGGAGTTGATGGCTGGATTGGGAATGTCACTGGGTATTGTGGGGGATGATAAAGAAGTTAGCACGACTAACTTTGTGCAAAGTGTAAGTGTGCGCAATTCCAGGAAAAATGATAAAACAGCAATTGACATGGACAGTCCTCCCGCAAGGATACACCAAGGCGCACCGATCCTATTTGGACAAGCCTTGCAGAAAATACTGAAGGAATTTACCCCACCCCCAGGAGTCAGGTTATTGCAGTATGACTTGCCCCTATCAGGTGAACAAGAGAGGGTGGTGAAGGAAACTGCTGTGAAGTTACTCAATTTCTTGGCCCAAAAAGGGTTTAGGGTGTTGGGGGGGGAAAAATATATATATATATATATATACACAGACACGTGCGTGCAGACACGCGCACACGCAGACACACATATACACACACCCACGCACACTGACACACCCACGCACCCACGCACACCCACATGCAGACACGCATATACACACATAAACACACGCAAACGCACATGCAGGCGCACGCGCGTGCACAGACACACACGCGCGCACGGACATGGACACAGGCACGCACAGACACAGGCACACGCACGCAGACACGCGCAGACACACGCACAAACACACAAGACACACACACAGGCGCGCACACACATGTGCACGCAGACACGCACGCAGACACGCACACACAGGCGCTCATACGCACACAGGCACGCACACAGACGCACAGATGCAGACACGCACATACAGACGCACAGATGCAGACACGCACATACAGACGCACAGATGCAGACACGCACACAGACGCACAGACATGCACGCACAGACACGCACGCGCACACAGATGCACAGACACGCACACGCACACAGACGCACAGACACGCATACACACACAGACACGCACACGCACACAGACGCGCGCACGGACACAGGCACGCACAGACACGCACACAGACACGCGCACGCACACGGACACAGGCACGGACACAGGCACACACGCACGCAGACACACACGTGCAGACACGCACACAAACACACAAGACACACAGGCACGCGCGTAGACGCACACAGGCACGCACACAGGCACGCACACAGGCACACACGCACAAGACACATGCAGACACGCGCAGACACGCACGCGCAGACACGCACGCGCAGACAGGCAGACACACGCGCACGCACAGACACACACGTGCACGCACACACAGACACGTGCACAGACGCACACACGCGCGCACACACACACATGCACACACAGGCACACAGACATGTACGCACACAGACACACATGCACAGACACGGGCACAGACACGCACAGGCACAGACACACACACACGGACGCAGACACACACGGGCGCAGACACAGACACACAGACAGACACACACACACGGGCGCAGACACACAGACACACAGAAACAGACACGCACGCACAGACACGCACACGCGCACGCACAGACACGCACGCACAGACACGCACGCGCACACACGCACACAGACACGCACAGACACAAATACATACAAACATACATACACGCACAGACACACATACATACACGCACACACGCGCGCGCACAGACGCGCGCACAGACACGCGCACACGCACACACACGCCCCGACGCGCACACATGCACACAGACGCACACAAACACACATACATAAACACAGACACGCACACAGACGCACACAGAAACACATACATACATACACACAGACGCGCACACAGACACGCAGATGCACATACACACAGACGCGCACAGACACGCAGACGCACATGCGCACACAGACGCGTACACAGACACGCACGCGCACACAGACGCGCACACAGACGCGCGCGCACACGCGCGCACAGACACGCCCACAGACGCACAGACACGCCCACAGACGCACAGACACACACAGACGCACATACATACACACACAGATGCACACAGATGCAAACGCGCGCAGACGCGCACACAGATGCACATACACAGGCGCGCGCACAGACGCGCACAGACGCACACACAGACACACATGCATACACACACGCGCACAGATGCACACAGGCGCGCACACAGGCGTGCAGACGCGCACAGACGCGCACACAGACACACATGCATACACACACGCGCACAGATGCACACATACAGACACACATACATACCCAGACACGCACACAGACACGCACCCAAACGCAAACAGACACATACATACACACAGACACGCACACAGATGCACATACGCACACAGACGCGCACAGGCGCACACACACACACAGACGCACATACATACACACACAGATGCACACAGATGCAGACGCGCGCAGACGCGCACACAGATGCAGACGCACATACACACACACACAGACACGCGCACACACACAGACACGCGCACACACACACACGCGCACACAGACGCAGACACACACAGACATACACACACAGACACGCACAGACGCACACAGACACACATACATACACAGACACGCACACAGACACACACAGATGCACACACGCACACAGACACACATACATACGCACGCAGACACACACACAGACGCACATACGCACATACGCACACAGGCACGCACAGAGACACACACAGACACGCACAGACGCACAGAGAAGCACACATACGCGCACAGATGCGCGCACACACGCACATACGCACACAGACACGCACACAGACACGCACACACACACAGACGCACAGACACGCACACACACACAGACGCGCACACGCACACACATGCACACACACAGACACGCACACACACAGACGCACAGATACGCACACACAGACACGCAGACACGCACACACGCAGACACGCACACACGCAGACACGCACACACAGAGACACGCAGTCACGCACACACGCACATACGCGCGCACACACGCACAGACACGCACGCACATACGCACAGTCACGCACACACGCACATACGCAGAGACGCACGCACAGACACGCACACACGCACATGCGCACGCACACATACGCACAGACGCACGCACAGACACGCACACAGACGCACACACACACACACACAGAGGCGCACACAGACACACATACATACGCACACAGGCACGCGCACAGACGCACGCAGACACGCACACAGACACGCACATACGCACACAGACGCACACACACACACAGACACACACAGACACGCACACAGACGCACATACGCACAGACGCACACAGACGCATATACGCACACACACACAGACACACACACACAGACACGCACACAGATGCACAGACACGCGCAGACACGCACACAGACGCGCACACACACACACACAGACGCAGACGCGCACATAGACACCCCCAGACACACATAGACGCAGACGCGCACACAGACGCACACAGACGCAGACACACAGACTCGCACAGACACACAGATGCACACACGCACACTGACGCACAGACGCGCACACAGACACGCACACAGACACACAGATGCACACACACACACACAGACACAGACGCGCACACATACACACCCATACACGCACACAGACACACAGACGCACACGCACACAGACACACACACATAGACATACAGACACACAGACGCGCACACAGACACACAGATGCACACGCACACAGACACACACACAGACACACACACAGACGTGCACACAGACACACAAAAGCGCACACATACACACACAGACGCGCACACAGACACGCACACAGACACACAGACGCACACGCACACAGACACACACAGACGCGCACACAGACACACACAGATGCACACGCACACAGACGCGCGCACAGACACACACAGACGCGCGCACACACACACACAGACGCGCGCACACACACCCACACAGACACACACATACACACACACAGACACACAGATGCGCATACAGACACACACAGACACGCACACAGATACGCGCACAGACCCACACAGACACACTTACATACACACACTTACATACACACACGGACACACTTACATACACACACATACACACAGATGCGCACACACAGACGCGCACACAGATGCGCGCACACAGACGCAGACACGCACACAGACGCAGACACACGCACAGACGCACACACACACACAGACACACATACATACGCACACAGACACGCACGCAGGCACGCACACACACAGATGCACATACGTACACACACAGACACGCACACACACAGACGCAGACACGCGCACACACACAGACGCACATACATACACACACAGACACGTGCACACACACAGATGCACAGACACGCACACGCACACGCACACACACACAGACACGCACACACAGACACGCACACACACACAGACGCAGACACGCACACATGCAGACACGCACACAGACACGCACAGACACACATAGACGCAGACGCGCACACAGACACACACAGACGCGCACACAGACGCACTTACATACACGCACAGACACACACAGATGCGCACACAGACACACTTACATACACGCACAGACACGCACAGAGGCACACAGACACACTTACATACGCGCACAGACACGCGCACAGATGCACACAGGCAAGCGCACAGACACGCGCACAGACACGCGCACAGAACAACACAGACACGCGCACAGACCCACACACACTTATATACACACAGTTACATACACACACGGACACACTTACATACACACACATACACACAGACACGCACACAGATGCGCACACACAGACACGCACACAGACACACACAGACGCGCACACAGATGCGCGCACACAGATGCAGACACGCACACAGACGCACACACACGCACAGACACACATACATACAGACACGCACAAATGCACACACGCACACAGACACACATACATACGCACGCAGACACGCACACACACACACAGACGCACATACGCACACAGGCACGCACACAGACACGCACAGACGCGCGCGCATACGCACACAGACACGCACACACACAGACGCACATACGTACATACACAGACACGCACACACACGCACACAGACACGCGCACACACACAGACGCGCATACATACACACAGACACGCGCACACACACAGATGCACAGACACGCACACAGACACACACACAGACACACACACACACACAGAGACACACACATACACACATACATACGCACACAGGCACGCACACAGACGCACATAGATGCACAGACACGCACACAGACGCGCACACACACACACAGATACGCACACATATGCACACAGACGCGCACACAGACGCGCGCACACAGACGTGCACACAAACGCACATACATACCCAGACACACACACAGACACATACATACACATACATGCACAGACACGCACACAGACGCACATACACACACACGTGCGCACAGACACACACACGCGCACACAGACGCGCACACAGACACACAGATGCACACGCACAGACACACACACAGACGCGCACACAGACACAGACGCACACACAGACACGCACAGACACGCACACAGACACACAGATCCACACGCACACAGACACCCACACAAAGACGCGCACACAGACACACAGACACGCACACACAGACGTGCACACAGACACACAGACGCACATACACACACACAGACGCGCGTACATACACAGACACGCGCACAGACACACTTACATACGCGCACAGACACGCACACAGACACGCACACAGACACACACAGACGCGCACACAGACGCAGACACACGCACAGACGCGCACACACACACAGACACGCACACAGACACGCACAGATGCACACACGCACACAGACACACATACATACGCACGCAGACACGCACACACACACACAGACGCACATACGCACATACGCACACAGGCACGCACACAGACACACACAGACACGCACAGATGCACAGACGCGCGCACATACGCGCACAGACACGCACACAGACACGCACACAGACACGCACACACACAGACGCACATCCGTACACACACAGACACGCTCACACACAGACGCACAGACACGCAAACACAGACGCACATACGTACGCACACAGACATGCGCACACACACAGATGCATGCACACGCACACACACACAGACGCGCAGATACGCACACACAGACACGCAGACACGCACACACACATAGACGCACACACACACAGACACGCACACACACACAGACGCGCAGATACGCACACACAGACGCGCACACACACACACACAGACACGCACGCACACACATACGCACAGACGCACGCACAGACACGCACACACGCACATACGCACGCACACATAAGCACAGACATGCACACAGACGCACACACACACACAGAGACACACACAGACACACATACATACGCACACAGGCACGCACACAGACACACACAGACACGTAGACGCACACAGGCACGCACACAGACGCACACAGATGCGCAGACACACACAGACACGCAGATGCACACGCACACAGACACGCACACAGACGCGCACACAGACACACAGATACGCACGCATACGCACACGGACACACACACAGACACACAGATGCACAGACACACACAGACACGCACATATGCGCACACAGACGCGCACATAAACGCACACACACAGACACACATACATACCCAGACATGCACCCAGACACACACACAGACACATACCTGCACATACATACAGACACGCACACAGACGCACATACACGCACAGACACGCACACAGACACGCGCACACACACAGACACACTGAGACGCACTTACGTACATACACAGACGCCCACACAGACGCACACACACACAGACACACACAGACACACATACATACGCACACAGGCACGCACACAGACGCACACAGATGCACAGACACACACAGACACATAGATGCACACACACACACAGGCATGCAGACGCACACACAGACACGCACGCAGACACGCGCATACACACACAGACACGCGCACAGACACGCACACACAGACAGACACGCACAGACGCGCACACAGACGCGCACACACACAGACACACACAGACGCAGACGCGCACATAGACACGCACAGACACACACAGATGCAGACGCGCACGCAGACGCGCACACAGACACGCACACAGACGCACACAGATACGCACAGACACACAGATGCACACACAGACACGCACACAGACGCACAGACGCGCACACAGACACACAGGCATGCACACACATACATACACACACATACACGCACACAGACACACAGATGCACACGCACACACAGACACACACACACACAGAGATGCACATACATACACAGACACACACAGACGCACATACATACATACACAGACACGCACACAGACACAGAGACATACTCAGACACACATACATACGCACACAGGCACGCACACAGACGCACACAGTTGCACAGACACACACAGACACATAGATGCACACACACACACAGGCACGCAGACGCACACACAGACACGCACACAGACGCGCACACACACACAGATACACATACACACACAGACACGCACATACGCACACACACACACAGACACACACAGACACGCACACAGATGCACAGACGCACACAGACACACACACACACACACACAGACGCAGACGCGCACATGGACACGCACAGACACACACAGACGCAGACGCGCACAGACACGCACAGAGATGCAGACACACACAGACACACACAGACACACAGATGCACACACGCACACACAGACACGCACACAGACGCACAGACGCGCACACAGACACACAGATGAACACACACACACAGACATGCACGCACATACACACACACAGACACACAGATGCACCCGCACACAGACACACAGACACACACACACATACACGCACACATACACACACATACACGCGCACAGACACATAGGTGCACACGCACACAGACACACATATGTACACACACACAGACACACACACATAGACATACAGACACACAGACGCGCACACACACACACACAGACACACACAGATACACACACATACACACACACAGACACACATACAAACACACAGACACACAGACATGCACACATACACACACAGGCACGCGCACAGACACACGTACATACGCGCACAGACACGCGCACAGACACGTGCACAGACCAACACAGACACACACACAGACCAACACAAACACACTTACATACACACATGGACACACACACGGACACATACGTACACATACGCACAGAGACGCACACAGACACACACACACACACACAGACACACATACATACACAGACACGCACACAGACATGCACAGATGCACAGACACACACAGACACACATACGCATGCAGACACACACACACACAGACGCACATACGCACATAGGCACGCACACAGACGCGCACAGACGCGCACAGACACACTGATGCGCGCACATACGCACACAGACACGCACACAGACACGCACACACACAGACGCACATACGTACACACGCAGACACGCACACACACAGACGCACAGACACGCACAGACACACAGACGCGCATACATACACACAGACACGCGAACGCACACACAGATGCACAGACATGCACACGCACGCACACACACGCACACACGCACAGACACGCACACACAGACGCACAGATACGCACACACAGCCACGCAGACACGCACACACACACAGACGCACAGATACGTACACACAGACGCGCACACACACACAGACGCACACACACACAGACACGCACAGAGGCACAGACGCACAGACACGCACACACACACAGACACGCACACACACACAGACACGCACAGACACGCACACACGCACGCACACATACGCACAGACGCACGCACAGACACGCACACACGCACATACGCACGCGCACATACGCACAGACACGCACACACACACAGACACACACACAGACACACATCCATACGCACACAGGCACGCACACAGACACACACAGACACGCAGACGCACACAGGCACGCACACAGACGCACACAGATGCACAGACACACACAGACACGCAGATGCACACACACAGACACGCACACAGACGTGCACACAGACGCGCACACAAACGCACACGCACAGACACACATACATACCCAGACACACGCACAGACACATACATACACATACAAACACAGACACGCACACAGACACATACAGACACGCACACAGATGCACAGACACACACAGACACACACACACAGACGCAGACGCGCACATGGACACGCACAGACACACACAGACGCAGACGCGCACAGACACGCACAGAGACGCAGACACACACAGACACGCACAGACACACAGATGCACACACGCACACACAGACACACACAGACGCACAGACGCGCACACAGACACGCACACAGACACACAGATGCACATACATACATACACACACATACACGCACACAGACGCACACACACACAGACATACACAGACGCACATACATACGCACACAGGCACGCACACAGATGCACAGACACACACAGACACATAGATGCACACACGCACACAGGCACGCAGACGCAAACACAGACACGCACACAGACACGCACACACACACAGACACACATACACACACAGACACGCACATACGCACGCACACACAGAAACACACACACAGACATGCACACAGATGCACAGACACGCACAGACTCGCACACACAAAGACACACACAGACGCAGACGCGCACATAGACACGCACAGACACACACAGACGCAGACGCGCACACAGACACACACAGACACACAGATGCACACACAGACACACAGACGCACAGACGCGCACACAGACACGCACACAGACACACAGATGCACACGTACACAGACACACAGATGCACACACGCACACACACAGACACACAGACGCGCGCACATACACACACATACACGCACACAGACACACAGGTGCACACGCACACAGACACACACACACATATAGACGCACAGACAAGCACACAGACGCGCACAGACGCGCGCACACACGCACATACGCACACAGACACGCACACACACAGACGCACATACGTACACACACAGACACGCACACACACACAGACGCACAGACGCACACACACAGACGTACATATATACACACACAGACACGCGCACACACACGCACACAGACACGCACACACGCACGCACACGCGCACACACAGACACGCAGACACGCACACACACACAGACGCACTCGCACACAGACACAGACACGCACAAACACACAGACGCACGCACAGACACGCACGCACGCACACATACGCACAGACACGCACACAGATGCACACACACACAGAGACACACACAGACACACATACATACGCACACAGGCACGCGCACAGATGCACAGACGCACACAGACCCGCTGACGCACACAAGCACACAGACACGCACACAGACGCGCACACAGATACGCACACATATGCACACAGACCCACAGATGCACAGACACACACAGGCACGCACACATATGCACACAGACGCGCACAGACGTGCACACAGACGCGCACACAAACCCACACACACAGACACACATACTTACTCAGACATACACGCAGACGCATACATACACATACATACACAGACATGCACACAGATGCACATACGCACACAGACACGCACACACACAGACACACACAGACGCACATACATACATACACAGACACGCACACAGACGCACACAGACGCACGCACACACAGAGACACACTCAGACACACATACATACGCACGCAGGCACGCACACAGACGCACACAGATGCACAGACACACACAGGCACGCAGACGCACACACAGACACGCGCACACACACACAGACACACATACACACACAGACACGCACACAGACACGCATACGCACACACACACAGACACACACACACAGACACGCACACAGAAGCACAGACGCACACAGACACGCACACACAGACATACACAGACGCAGACGCGCACATAGACACGCACAGACACACACAGACGCAGACGCGCACAGACACGCACACAGACACACACAGACACGCACAGACACACAGATGCACACACGCGCACACAGACACGCACACAGACACACAGACACGCACACAGACACACAGATGCACACACACACACATGCACACACATACATGCACACACATACATGCACACAGACACACAGATGCACACGCACACAGACACACAGACACACACACACAGACACGCACACAGACACACACATACACGCACACAGACACAGTTGCACACGCACACAGACACACATATGTACACACACACAGACACACACACATAGACATACAGATACACAGACGCGCACACACACACACAGACACACACAGATACACACACATACACACACAGACACACATACAAACACACAGAAACACAGATGCACACAGACACACACACACGCACACAGATGCACACGCACACAGACACACAGATGCACACGCACACAGACACGCATACATACACGCACACAGACACACAGATGCACACAGACACGCACACAGATGCACGCACACACAGACACACAGACACGCACACAGACACACAGACACACACAGACACACATACATACGCACACAGGCACGCAAATGGACGCACACAGACACACACACATACGCACACAGACGCACAGACACACCCAGATGCACACAGACGCGCACACACACACAGACACACATACATACAGACGCACACACACACACACACGCATACATACCCAGACGCGCACCCAGTCGCATACACACACAGACACATACATACACACAGACACGCACACAGATGCACATACACACAGACACACACAGATGCACAGACACGCGCACAGACACGCCCACAGACGCACATACATACACACACAGATGCACGCAGATGCAGACGCGCACACAGATGCAGACGTGCACACAGATGCAGACGCGCACAGATGCGCACACAGATGCACATACATACACACACAGACACACACACAGACACATACACAGACACACACAGACACGCGCACACACACACACAGACACACAGACGCACAGATGCACACACACACGCAGACGCACAGACGCACACAGACCGCACACGCACACAGACACGCACACAGACACGCACACAGACACACAGATTCACACAAACACAGATACGTACACAGACACGCACACAGACACACAGATGCACACACACGCACACAGACACGCACACACACAGACATGCATACATACACACACAGACACGCACATAGACATGCATGCATACACACAGACACACACAGACGCACAGATGCACAGACACACACACACAGACACGCACACAGACACACAGATGCACAGACACACACAGACGCGCACACAGACGGACAGACCCGCACACAGACACGCAGATGCACACACACACAGGCACGCAGACGCACACACAGACACACATACATACGTACACAGACGCACACACACACACAGACACGCATACACACAGGCACGCAGACGCGTGCGCAGACACGCACACACACGCACACACACGCACACAGATACGCGCACACAGAGGCACACACATGCATACACAGACACGCACACAGACGCAGACACACACAGACAGACGCTCACACAGATGCACACAGACACACAGACGCGCACACAGATGCACACACACACACAGACACACATACGTACCCAGATACGCACACAGACACACACAGACACATACTTACGCACACAGACACGCACACAGACGCACATACACACACGGACACGCACACAGACCCACACAGGCACACAGACACGCACACAGACGCGCACGCACACACAGACGCAGATGCACATACATACAGACACGCACACAGATACACACAGATGCAGACGCACACACAGACGCGCACATGCACACAGACACACAGATGCACACACGCAGACACGCACAGACACACAGATGCACAGACACACACACAGCATATTGTGCTGCCATCCAGAGGGACCTGGACAAACTGGACAACTGGGCGGTGAAAAACCTCATGCAATTAAACAAGGCCAAGTGCAAGGTCCTGCACCTGGGGAGGAATAACCCCAGACACCAGTACAGGCTGGGGACCGACCTTGTGGAGAGCAGCTCTGCGGAGAAAGACCTGGGTGTCATGGTGGATGATAAGTTGACCATGAGGCAGCAGTGTGCCCTTGTGGCCAAGAAGGCCAATGGAATCCTGGGCTGCATTAAGAAGAGCATCTCTAGCAGGTCGAGGGAGGTGATTCTGCCCCTCTACTCAGCCCTGGTGAGGCCGCATCTGGAGTATTGTGTCCAGTTCTGGGCTCCACAGTACAAGAGGGATGTGGAGCTGCTGGAGAGAGTCCAGCGCAGGGCTACGAGGATGATCAGGGGCCTGGAACATCTGCCCTATGAGGAGAGGCTGAGGGAGCTGGGCCTGTTCAGCCTGGAGAAGAGAAGGCTGAGAGGGGATCTAATCAGTGTATATAAATACCTCAAGGGAGGGAGTGCAGAGGACGGGGATGGTCTCTTTTCAGTGGTGGCCACTGATAGGACTAGAGGAAATGGCCAGAAACTGAAACATCAAAAATTCCATAGGAACTTAAGGAAAAATTTCTTAACAGTGAGGGTGACAGAGCACTGGAACAGGCTGCCCAGAGAGGTTGTAGAGTCTCCTTCTCTGGAGATCTTCAAAACCCGCTTGGATGCAGTCCTGTGCCACGTGCTTTAGGTGTCCCTGCGTATGCAGGGGGGTTGGACTAGATGATCTCTAGAGGTCCCTTCCAACCCTAAGCATTCTATGATTCTATGATTCTATGACACACACAGACACGCACACAGATGCGCACACAGACACACAGATGCACACACACAGACACGCACACAGACACACAGATGCACAGACACACAGATGCACAGACGCACAGATGCACAGACACACACAGACACGCACACAGACACACAGATGCACACACGCACAGACACGCACACAGACACACAGATGCACAGACGCACACAGACGCACACACAGACACACATATATATGCACACAGACACGCACACATGCACACAGACACACACAGACACAGATGCACAGACACACAGAGACACGCCCACAGACGCACAGACACGCCCACAGACGCACAGACACACACAGACGCACATACATACACACACAGATGCACACAGATGCAAACGCGCGCAGACGCGCACACAGATGCACATACACAGGCGCGCGCACAGACGCGCACAGACGCACACACAGACACACATGCATACACACACGCGCACAGATGCACACAGGCGCGCACACAGGCGCGCAGACGCGCACAGACGCGCACACAGACACACATGCATACACACACGCGCACAGATGCACACATACAGACACACATACATACCCAGACACGCACACAGACACGCACCCAAACGCAAACAGACACATACATACACACAGACACGCACACAGATGCACATACGCACACAGACGCGCACAGGCGCACACACACACACAGACGCACATACATACACACACAGATGCACACAGATGCAGACGCGCGCAGACGCGCACACAGATGCAGACGCACATACACACACACACAGACACGCGCACACACACAGACACGCGCACACACACACACGCGCACACAGACGCAGACACACACAGACATACACACACAGACACGCACAGACGCACACAGACACACATACATACACAGACACACAGATGCACACACGCACACAGACACACATACATACGCACGCAGACACACACACAGACGCACATACGCACATACGCACACAGGCACGCACAGAGACACACACAGACACGCACAGACGCACAGAGAAGCACACATACGCGCACAGATGCGCGCACACACGCACATACGCACACAGACACGCACACAGACACGCACACACACAGACGCACAGACACGCACACACACACAGACGCGCACACGCACACACACGCACACACACAGACACGCACACACACAGACGCACAGATACGCACACACAGACACGCAGACACGCACACACACAGACACGCACACACGCAGACACGCACACACAGAGACACGCAGTCACGCACACACGCACATACGCGCGCACACACGCACAGACACGCACGCACATACGCACAGTCACGCACACACGCACATACGCAGAGACGCACGCACAGACACGCACACACGCACATGCGCACGCACACATACGCACAGACGCACGCACAGACACGCACACAGACGCACACACACACACACAGAGGCGCACACAGACACACATACATACGCACACAGGCACGCGCACAGACGCACGCAGACACGCACACAGACACGCACATACGCACACAGACGCACACACACAGACACACACAGACACGCACACAGACGCACATACGCACAGACGCACACAGACGCATATACGCACACACACACAGACACACACACACAGACACGCACACAGATGCACAGACACGCGCAGACACGCACACAGACGCGCACACACACACACACAGACGCAGACGCGCACATAGACACCCCCAGACACACATAGACGCAGACGCGCACACAGACGCACACAGACGCAGACACACAGACTCGCACAGACACACAGATGCACACACGCACACACAGACGCACACTGACGCACAGACGCGCACACAGACACGCACACAGACACACAGATGCACACACACACACACAGACACAGACGCGCACACATACACACCCATACACGCACACAGACACACAGACGCACACGCACACAGACACACACACATAGACATACAGACACACAGACGCGCACACAGACACACAGATGCACACGCACACAGACACACACACAGACACACACACAGACGTGCACACAGACACACAAAAGCGCACACATACACACACAGACGCGCACACAGACACGCACACAGACACACAGACGCACACGCACACAGACACACACAGACGCGCACACAGACACACACAGATGCACACGCACACAGACGCGCGCACAGACACACACAGACGCGCGCACACACACACACAGACGCGCGCACACACACCCACACAGACACACACATACACACACACAGATACGCGCACAGACCCACACAGACACACTTACATACACACACTTACATACACACACGGACACACTTACATACACACACATACACACAGACACGCACACAGATGCGCACACACAGACGCGCACACAGATGCGCGCACACAGACGCAGACACGCACACAGACGCAGACACACGCACAGACGCAGACACACGCACAGACGCACACACACACACAGACACACATACATACGCACACAGACACGCACGCAGGCACGCACACACACAGATGCACATACGTACACACACAGACACGCACACACACAGACGCAGACACGCGCACACACACAGACGCACATACATACACACACAGACACGTGCACACACACAGATGCACAGACACGCACACGCACACGCACACACACACAGACACGCACACACAGACACGCAGACACGCACACACGCACAGACGCAGACACGCACACATGCAGACACGCACACAGACACGCACAGACACACATAGACGCAGACGCGCACACAGACACACACAGACGCGCACACAGACGCACTTACATACACGCACAGACACACACAGATGCGCACACAGACACACTTACATACACGCACAGACACGCACAGAGGCACACAGACACACTTACATACGCGCACAGACACGCGCACAGATGCACACAGGCAAGCGCACAGACACGCGCACAGACACGCGCACAGAACAACACAGACACGCGCACAGACCCACACACACTTATATACACACAGTTACATACACACACGGACACACTTACATACACACACATACACACAGACACGCACACAGATGCGCACACACAGACACGCACACAGACACACACAGACGCGCACACAGATGCGCGCACACAGATGCAGACACGCACACAGACGCACACACACGCACAGACACACATACATACAGACACGCACAAATGCACACACGCACACAGACACACATACATACGCACGCAGACACGCACACACACACACAGACGCACATACGCACACAGGCACGCACACAGACACGCACAGACGCGCGCGCATACGCACACAGACACGCACACAGACACGCACACACACAGACGCACATACGTACATACACAGACACGCACACACACGCACACAGACACGCGCACACACACAGACGCGCATACATACACACAGACACGCGCACACACACAGATGCACAGACACGCACACAGACACACACACAGACACACACACACACACAGAGACACACACATACACACATACATACGCACACAGGCACGCACACAGACGCACATAGATGCACAGACACGCACACAGACGCGCACACACACACACAGATACGCACACATATGCACACAGACGCGCACACAGACGCGCGCACACAGACGTGCACACAAACGCACATACATACCCAGACACACACACAGACACATACATACACATACATGCACAGACACGCACACAGACGCACATACACACACACGTGCGCACAGACACACACACGCGCACACAGACGCGCACACAGACACACAGATGCACACGCACAGACACACACACAGACGCGCACACAGACACAGACGCACACACAGACACGCACAGACGCGCACACAGACACACAGATCCACACGCACACAGACACCCACACAAAGACGCGCACACAGACACACAGACACGCACACACAGACGTGCACACAGACACACAGACGCACATACACACACACAGACGCGCGTACATACACAGACACGCGCACAGACACACTTACATACGCGCACAGACACGCACACAGACCAACACAGACAAGCGCACAGACACGCGCAGGCATACATACGTGCACAGACACGCGCACAGACACGCACACAGAACAACACAGACACGCGCACAGACCCACACAGACACACTTACATACACACACTTACATACACACACTTACATACACACAGATGCGCACACAGATGCGCGCACACAGACGCGCACACAGACGCGCACACAGACACACACAGACGCGCACACAGACGCAGACACACGCACAGACGCGCACACACACACAGACACGCACACAGACACGCACAGATGCACACACGCACACAGACACACATACATACGCACGCAGACACGCACACACACACACAGACGCACATACGCACATACGCACACAGGCACGCACACAGACACACACAGACACGCACAGATGCACAGACGCGCGCACATACGCGCACAGACACGCACACAGACACGCACACAGACACGCACACACACAGACGCACATCCGTACACACACAGACACGCTCACACACAGACGCACAGACACGCAAACACAGACGCACATACGTACGCACACAGACATGCGCACACACACAGATGCATGCACACGCACACACACACAGACGCGCAGATACGCACACACAGACACGCAGACACGCACACACACATAGACGCACACACGCACACACACACAGACACGCACACACACACAGACGCGCAGATACGCACACACAGACGCGCACACACACACACACAGACACGCACGCACACACATACGCACAGACGCACGCACAGACACGCACACACGCACATACGCACGCACACATAAGCACAGACATGCACACAGACGCACACACACACAGACACACACAGACACACATACATACGCACACAGGCACGCACACAGACACACACAGACACGTAGACGCACACAGGCACGCACACAGACGCACACAGATGCGCAGACACACACAGACACGCAGATGCACACGCACACAGACACGCACACAGACGCGCACACAGACACACAGATACGCACGCATACGCACACGGACACACACACAGACACACAGATGCACAGACACACACAGACACGCACATATGCGCACACAGACGCGCACATAAACGCACACACACAGACACACATACATACCCAGACATGCACCCAGACACACACACAGACACATACCTGCACATACATACAGACACGCACACAGACGCACATACACGCACAGACACGCACACAGACACGCGCACACACACAGACACACTGAGACGCACTTACGTACATACACAGACGCCCACACAGACGCACACACACACAGACACACACAGACACACATACATACGCACACAGGCACGCACACAGACGCACACAGATGCACAGACACACACAGACACATAGATGCACACACACACACAGGCATGCAGACGCACACACAGACACGCACGCAGACACGCGCATACACACACAGACACGCGCACAGACACGCACACACAGACAGACACGCACAGACGCGCACACAGACGCGCACACACACAGACACACACAGACGCAGACGCGCACATAGACACACACAGACACACACAGATGCAGACGCGCACGCAGACGCGCACACAGACACGCACACAGACGCACACAGATACGCACAGACACACAGATGCACACACAGACACGCACACAGACGCACAGACGCGCACACAGACACACAGGCATGCACACACATACATACACACACATACACGCACACAGACACACAGATGCACACGCACACACAGACACACACACACACAGAGATGCACATACATACACAGACACACACAGACGCACATACATACATACACAGACACGCACACAGACACAGAGACATACTCAGACACACATACATACGCACACAGGCACGCACACAGACGCACACAGATGCACAGACGCACACAGACACATAGATGCACACACACACACAGGCACGCAGACGCACACACAGACACGCACACAGACGCGCACACACACACAGATACACATACACACACAGACACGCACATACGCACACACACAGACACAGCACAGCACACACACAGCAGCAGACAGGCGCACAGACACACCACAAGCCACACGCACAGAGACACAGCTGCACATGCACAGACAGACCCCCCCCCAGACAAGCACACCCACACACACAGGCACACACGGAGATGCGCACATGCACACACAGATGCACACACGCACACACAGACACGCACACAGACGCACAGACGCGCACACAGACACACAGATGCACCCGCACACAGACACACAGACACACACACACATACACGCACACATACACACACATACACGCACACAGACACATAGGTGCACACGCACACAGACACACATATGTACACACACACAGACACACACACATAGACATACAGACACACAGACGCGCACACACACACACACAGACACACACAGATACACACACATACACACACACACAGACACACATACAAACACACAGACACACAGACATGCACACATACACACACAGGCACGCGCACAGACACACGTACATACGCGCACAGACACGCGCACAGACACGTGCACAGACCAACACAGACACACACACAGACCAACACAAACACACTTACATACACACATGGACACACACACGGACACATACGTACACATACGCACAGAGACGCACACAGACACACACACACACACACAGACACACATACATACACAGACACGCACACAGACATGCACAGATGCACAGACACACACAGACACACATACGCATGCAGACACACACACACACAGACGCACATACGCACATAGGCACGCACACAGACGCGCACAGACGCGCACAGACACACTGATGCGCGCACATACGCACACAGACACGCACACAGACACGCACACACACAGACGCACATACGTACACACGCAGACACGCACACACACAGACGCACAGACACGCACAGACACACAGACGCGCATACATACACACAGACACGCGAACGCACACACAGATGCACAGACATGCACACGCACACACACACACGCACACACGCACAGACACGCACACACAGACGCACAGATACGCACACACAGCCACGCAGACACGCACACACACACAGACGCACAGATACGTACACACAGACGCGCACACACACACAGACGCACACACACACAGACACGCACAGAGGCACAGACGCACAGACACGCACACACACACAGACACGCACACACACACAGACACGCACAGACACGCACACACGCACGCACACATACGCACAGACGCACGCACAGACACGCACACACGCACATACGCACGCGCACATACGCACAGACACGCACACACACACAGACACACACACAGACACACATCCATACGCACACAGGCACGCACACAGACACACACAGACACGCAGACGCACACAGGCACGCACACAGACGCACACAGATGCACAGACACACACAGACACGCAGATGCACACACACAGACACGCACACAGACGTGCACACAGACGCGCACACAAACGCACACGCACAGACACACATACATACCCAGACACACGCACAGACACATACATACACATACAAACACAGACACGCACACAGACACATACAGACACGCACACAGATGCACAGACACACACAGACACACACACACAGACGCAGACGCGCACATGGACACGCACAGACACACACAGACGCAGACGCGCACAGACACGCACAGAGACGCAGACACACACAGACACGCACAGACACACAGATGCACACACGCACACACAGACACACACAGACGCACAGACGCGCACACAGACACGCACACAGACACACAGATGCACATACATACATACACACACATACACGCACACAGACGCACACACACACAGACATACACAGACGCACATACATACGCACACAGGCACGCACACAGATGCACAGACACACACAGACACATAGATGCACACACGCACACAGGCACGCAGACGCAAACACAGACACGCACACAGACACGCACACACACACAGACACACATACACACACAGACACGCACATACGCACGCACACACAGAAACACACACACAGACATGCACACAGATGCACAGACACGCACAGACTCGCACACACAAAGACACACACAGACGCAGACGCGCACACAGACACACACAGACACACAGATGCACACACAGACACACAGACGCACAGACGCGCACACAGACACGCACACAGACACACAGATGCACACGTACACAGACACACAGATGCACACACGCACACACACAGACACACAGACGCGCGCACATACACACACATACACGCACACAGACACACAGGTGCACACGCACACAGACACACACACACATATAGACGCACAGACAAGCACACAGATGCGCACAGACGCGCGCACACACGCACATACGCACACAGACACGCACACACACAGACGCACATACGTACACACACAGACACGCACACACACACAGACGCACAGACGCACACACACAGACGTACATATATACACACACAGACACGCGCACACACACGCACACAGACACGCACACACGCACGCACACGCGCACACACAGACACGCAGACACGCACACACACACAGACGCACTCGCACACAGACACAGACACGCACAAACACACAGACGCACGCACAGACACGCACGCACGCACACATACGCACAGACACGCACACAGATGCACACACACACAGAGACACACACAGACACACATACATACGCACACAGGCACGCGCACAGATGCACAGACGCACACAGACCCGCTGACGCACACAAGCACACAGACACGCACACAGACGCGCACACAGATACGCACACATATGCACACAGACCCACAGATGCACAGACACACACAGGCACGCACACATATGCACACAGACGCGCACAGACGTGCACACAGACGCGCACACAAACCCACACACACAGACACACATACTTACTCAGACATACACGCAGACGCATACATACACATACATACACAGACATGCACACAGATGCACATACGCACACAGACACGCACACACACAGACACACACAGACGCACATACATACATACACAGACACGCACACAGACGCACACAGACGCACGCACACACAGAGACACACTCAGACACACATACATACGCACGCAGGCACGCACACAGACGCACACAGATGCACAGACACACACAGGCACGCAGACGCACACACAGACACGCGCACACACACACAGACACACATACACACACAGACACGCACACAGACACGCATACGCACACACACACAGACACACACACACAGACACGCACACAGAAGCACAGACGCACACAGACACGCACACACAGACATACACAGACGCAGACGCGCACATAGACACGCACAGACACACACAGACGCAGACGCGCACAGACACGCACACAGACACACACAGACACGCACAGACACACAGATGCACACACGCGCACACAGACACGCACACAGACACACAGACACGCACACAGACACACAGACACGCACACAGACACACAGATGCACACACACACACATGCACACACATACATGCACACACATACATGCACACAGACACACAGATGCACACGCACACAGACACACAGACACACACACACAGACACGCACACATACACACACATACACGCACACAGACACAGTTGCACACGCACACAGACACACATATGTACACACACACAGACACACACACATAGACATACAGATACACAGACGCGCACACACACACACAGACACACACAGATACACACACATACACACACAGACACACATACAAACACACAGAAACACAGATGCACACAGACACACACACACGCACACAGATGCACACGCACACAGACACACAGATGCACACGCACACAGACACGCATACATACACGCACACAGACACACAGATGCACACAGACACGCACACAGATGCACGCACACACAGACACACAGACACGCACACAGACACACAGACACACACAGACACACATACATACGCACACAGGCACGCAAATGGACGCACACAGACACACACACATACGCACACAGACGCACAGACACACCCAGATGCACACAGACGCGCACACACACACAGACACACATACATACAGACGCACACACACACACACACGCATACATACCCAGACGCGCACCCAGTCGCATACACACACAGACACATACATACACACACAGACACGCACACAGATGCACATACACACAGACACACACAGATGCACAGACACGCGCACAGACACGCCCACAGACGCACATACATACACACACAGATGCACGCAGATGCAGACGCGCACACAGATGCAGACGTGCACACAGATGCAGACGCGCACAGATGCGCACACAGATGCACATACATACACACACAGACACACACACAGACACATACACAGACACACACAGACACGCGCACACACACACACAGACACACAGACGCACAGATGCACACACACACGCAGACGCACAGACGCACACAGACCGCACACGCACACAGACACGCACACAGACACACAGATTCACACAAACACAGATACGTACACAGACACGCACACAGACACACAGATGCACACACACGCACACAGACACGCACACACACAGACATGCATACATACACACACAGACACGCACATAGACATGCATGCATACACACAGACACACACAGACGCACAGATGCACAGACACACACACACAGACACGCACACAGACACACAGATGCACAGACACACACAGACGCGCACACAGACGGACAGACCCGCCCACAGACACGCAGATGCACACACACACAGGCACGCAGACGCACACACAGACACACATACATACGTACACAGACGCACACACACACACAGACACGCATACACACAGGCACGCAGACGCGTGCGCAGACACGCACACACACGCACACACACGCACACAGATACGCGCACACAGAGGCACACACATGCATACACAGACACGCACACAGACGCAGACACACACAGACAGACGCTCACACAGATGCACACAGACACACAGACGCGCACACAGATGCACACACACACACAGACACACATACGTACCCAGATACGCACACAGACACACACAGACACATACTTACGCACACAGACACGCACACAGACGCACATACACACACGGACACACACACAGACCCACACAGGCACACAGACACGCACACAGACGCGCACGCACACACAGACGCAGATGCACATACATACAGACACGCACACAGATACACACAGATGCAGACGCACACACAGACGCGCACATGCACACAGACACACAGATGCAGACGCACACACAGACGCGCACATGCACACAGACACACAGATGCACACACGCAGACACGCACAGACACACAGATGCACAGACACACACACAGCATATTGTGCTGCCATCCAGAGGGACCTGGACAAACTGGACAACTGGGCGGTGAAAAACCTCATGCAATTAAACAAGGCCAAGTGCAAGGTCCTGCACCTGGGGAGGAATAACCCCAGACACCAGTACAGGCTGGGGACCGACCTTGTGGAGAGCAGCTCTGCGGAGAAAGACCTGGGTGTCATGGTGGATGATAAGTTGACCATGAGGCAGCAGTGTGCCCTTGTGGCCAAGAAGGCCAATGGAATCCTGGGCTGCATTAAGAAGAGCATCTCTAGCAGGTCGAGGGAGGTGATTCTGCCCCTCTACTCAGCCCTGGTGAGGCCGCATCTGGAGTATTGTGTCCAGTTCTGGGCTCCACAGTACAAGAGGGATGTGGAGCTGCTGGAGAGAGTCCAGCGCAGGGCTACGAGGATGATCAGGGGCCTGGAACATCTGCCCTATGAGGAGAGGCTGAGGGAGCTGGGCCTGTTCAGCCTGGAGAAGAGAAGGCTGAGAGGGGATCTAATCAGTGTATATAAATACCTCAAGGGAGGGAGTGCAGAGGACGGGGATGGTCTCTTTTCAGTGGTGGCCACTGATAGGACTAGAGGAAATGGCCAGAAACTGAAACATCAAAAATTCCATAGGAACTTAAGGAAAAATTTCTTAACAGTGAGGGTGACAGAGCACTGGAACAGGCTGCCCAGAGAGGTTGTAGAGTCTCCTTCTCTGGAGATCTTCAAAACCCGCTTGGATGCAGTCCTGTGCCACGTGCTTTAGGTGTCCCTGCGTATGCAGGGGGGTTGGACTAGATGATCTCTAGAGGTCCCTTCCAACCCTAAGCATTCTATGATTCTATGATTCTATGACACACACAGACACGCACACAGATGCGCACACAGACACACAGATGCACACACACAGACACGCACACAGACACACAGATGCACAGACGCACAGATGCACAGACACACACAGACACGCACACAGACACACAGATGCACACACGCACAGACACGCACACAGACACACAGATGCACAGACGCACACAGACGCACACACAGACACACATATATATGCACACAGACACGCACACATGCACACAGACACACACAGACACAGATGCACAGACACACAGAGACACGCAAACATGCGCACACAGACGCACACAGACACTCATACATACACACACAGACGCACACACAGACACACAGATGCACACACACACACACAGGCACGCAGACGCACACACAGACACACCCACACAGACGCGCACACAGACGCGCACACACACACAGAGGCATATACGCACACAGGCACGCACCCAGACGCACACACACACACAGACGCACATACATACACACACAGACACGCACACACACACAGACGCACATACGCACACAGGCATGCACACAGACGCACACAGATGCAGACGCGCACACAGACCCACATACATACATACACAGACACGCACGCAGACACACACACAGACACGCACGCACACAGACGCACACACAGACACGCAGACACGCATACACACACACAGACGCACATGCGCGCATACGCACATGAGCACATACGCACACAGGCACGCACACAGACACGCACACAGACGCACACAGACGCGCGCACAGACGCACACGTACACAGACACGCACAGATGCACACACACACACACATACGCACCCAGACGCACACACGCACACACACACAGACACATGCACACACAGACACGCACACAGACGCACATACACACACGGACACGCACACAGACCCACACAGGCGCACAGACACGCCCACAGACGCGCATGCACACACAGACGCACACAGACGCACATACATACATACACAGACACGCACACAGATGCACACAGATGCAGACGCGCACACAGACGCGCACACGCACACAGACACACAGATGCACACACACAGACACACAGATGCACAGACGCACACAGACACACAGATGCACAGACACACACAGACACGCACACAGACGCACACACACACATACATATGCACACAGACGCACATAGACACATAGATGCACAGACACACAGAGACACGCAAACATGTGCACACAGACGCGCACAGACACACATACATACACTCACAAACGCACACACAGACACTCAGATGCACACACACACACAGGCACGCAGATGCACACACAGACACACCCACACAGACGCGCACACACACACAGAGGCATATACGCACACAGGCACGCACACAGACGCACCCAGACGCACACACACACACAGGCGCACATACATACACACACAGGCGCACATACATACACACACAGACACGCACACACACACAGACGCACCTACGCACACAAGCATGCACACAGACGCGCACAGATGCACACACACACACAGACACACAGACGCACACACACAGACACGCACACAGATGCACAGACACACACAGACACACACAGGCGCACAGACGCGCACAGACGCACACACACAGACACGCACACAGATGCACAGACACACACAGACACACACAGACCCACAGACGCGCACACACACAGATACACACAGACGCACAGACGCGCACGCACACACGCACACAGACACGCACACAGACGCAGACACACACAGACACGCACACAGATGCACGCACACACACAGACATGCACACAGACACACAGATGCACACGCAGACACGCACCCAGACGCGCACGCACACACACACAGACACGTACACAGACACGCACAGGCGCACATACACACAGACACAGACGCACATACATACGCACACAGACACGCACACAGACGCACACAGATGCAGACGTGCACACAGACGCGCACACGCACACAGACACGCACACACACACAGACGCATAGACACACACACACGCACAGACACACACACAGACACACACAGACGCGCACACAGACACGCAGATGCACACACACACACACAGGCACGCAGACGCACACACACACAGGCACGCAGACGCACACAGACACATGCACCCAGACGCACACACACACACAGACGCACATACATACACACACAGACACGCACACACACACAGACGCACATACGCACACAGGCATGCACACAGACGCACACAGATGCAGACGCGCACACAGACCCACATACATACATACACAGACACGCACGCAGACACACACACAGACACGCACGCACACAGACGCACACACAGACACGCAGACACGCATACACACACACAGACGCACATGCGCGCATACGCACATGAGCACATACGCACACAGGCACGCACACAGACACGCACACAGACGCACACAGACGCGCGCACAGACGCACACGTACACAGACACGCACAGATGCACACACACACACACATACGCACCCAGACGCACACACGCACACACACACAGACACATGCACACACAGACACGCACACAGACGCACATACACACACGGACACGCACACAGACCCACACAGGCGCACAGACACGCCCACAGACGCGCATGCACACACAGACGCACACAGACGCACATACATACATACACAGACACGCACACAGATGCACACAGATGCAGACGCGCACACAGACGCGCACACGCACACAGACACACAGATGCACACACACAGACACACAGATGCACAGACGCACACAGACACACAGATGCACAGACACACACAGACACGCACACAGACGCACACACACACATACATATGCACACAGACGCACATAGACACATAGATGCACAGACACACAGAGACACGCAAACATGTGCACACAGACGCGCACAGACACACATACATACACTCACAAACGCACACACAGACACTCAGATGCACACACACACACAGGCACGCAGATGCACACACAGACACACCCACACAGACGCGCACACACACACAGAGGCATATACGCACACAGGCACGCACACAGACGCACCCAGACGCACACACACACACAGGCGCACATACATACACACACAGGCGCACATACATACACACACAGGCGCACCTACGCACACAAGCATGCACACAGACGCGCACAGATGCACACACACACACAGACACACAGACGCACACACACAGACACGCACACAGATGCACAGACACACACAGACACACACAGGCGCACAGACGCGCACAGACGCACACACACAGACACGCACACAGATGCACAGACACACACAGACACACACAGACCCACAGACGCGCACACACACAGATACACACAGACGCACAGACGCGCACGCACACACGCACACAGACACGCACACAGACGCAGACACACACAGACACGCACACAGATGCACGCACACACACAGACATGCACACAGACACACAGATGCACACGCAGACACGCACCCAGACGCGCACGCACACACACACAGACACGTACACAGACACGCACAGGCGCACATACACACAGACACAGACGCACATACATACGCACACAGACACGCACACAGACGCACACAGATGCAGACGTGCACACAGACGCGCACACGCACACAGACACGCACACACACACAGACGCATAGACACACACACACGCACAGACACACACACAGACACACACAGACGCGCACACAGACACGCAGATGCACACACACACACACAGGCACGCAGACGCACACACACACAGGCACGCAGACGCACACAGACACATGCACACAGACGCACACACTCACACAGACCCACATACATACATACACAGACATGCACGCAGACACACACACAGACACGCACGCACACAGACACACACGCACACAGACACACACGCACACAGACACACGCACACAGACGCACACAGACACGCACACACACACACAGACGCACGTGCGCGCATGCGCACCTGCGCACATACGCACACAGGCACGCACACAGACACGCACACAGACGCGCACAGACACACACAGACGCACAGACGCGTGCACAGACACACACACAGACGCACATACATACACACACAGACACGCACACGCACACAGACACGCACACAGAAGTACATACATACACACACAGACACGCACACGCACAGACACGCACACAGACGCACAGACACGCGCACACACAGACGCACATACATACACACACAGAAACGCACACGCACACAGACGCAGAGACACGCACACAGACACGCACACAGACGCACAGACACGCACACGCACACAGACGCACAGATACGCACAGACACACAGACACGCACACACGCACATAGGCACGCACACATACGCACAGACATGCACACAGACGCACATACATACGCACACAGACGCACGGAGGCACACACAGACATGCACACAGATACACACAGACACACACAGGCACGCGCACAGACGCACACAGACACGCACAGACACGCACACACACACACAGAGACACACACAGACACACACAGACACCCATATATACACAGACACGCACACAGGCACGCACACAGACGCACACAGACGCAGACGCACACACACACACAGACACAGACACACATACATACCCAGACACGCACGCAGACACATACATACACATACATACACAGACATGCACCCAGACGCGCACGCACACACACACAGACGCACACAGACGCACAGACACGCACACACACACAGGCCCACAGACACGCACACACACAGACACACACAGTTGCACATACATACACACACAGACACGCACACAGATGCACATACACACACAGACATGCACACAGACACGCACACACACACAGACCCACACAGACGCACAGACACGCGCACAGACGCTCATACACACACAGACACACATACAGACCCACACAGACGCATATACATACACACAGACACGCACACAGATGCAGACGTGCACGCAGACGCGCACACGCACAGACACGCACACACACAGACACACACAAACGCACATACATACACACACAGACACGCACACAGACGCACACAGACACACACAGACATGCGCACACACACACAGACATGCGCGCACACACACATACATACACACACAGACACGCACACAGACACACAGATGCACATGCACACAGACACACAGACACGCACACAGACACACAGACACACAGACACACACACATACACACGCATACCCACACACAGACACATAGATGCACACAGGCACACACAGACACACATGCATACACACACAGACACGCACACAGACACAGGCACACACACACACAGACACACACAGACACAGACACAGACACACAGATGCACACACACACAGACACGCACGTAGACACACAGATGCACATACACACACACAGGCACACATACATACACACACAGATGCACACACACAGACACGCACACACACGCACACAGACCCACAGACACGCACACAGGCATGCACACAGACACGCACACACAGATACACCGACATACATACATACCCACAGACATACGCAGACACACTTACATACACGCACACACACAGACACACACAGACACACTTACATACACGCACAGACACGCACAGACGCACACAGGCACGCACACAGACACACTTACATACGCGCACAGACACGCGCACAGACCAACGCAGACACGCGCACAGACACGCGCAGACATACTTACATACGCGCACAGACACGCGCACAGACCAACACAGACACACACACAGACCAACACAGACACACTTACATACACACACACGGACACACTTACATACACACGCAGACACACACACATATGCACAGAGACGCACACGCAGGCACACACAGACGCACAGACACACAGACACGCACAGACACACAGACACGCACACAGACGCCCTTACATACACACAAACACGCACACAGAAACACACACAGACACACTTACATACACACACGCAGATGCACACAAACACAGATACACTTACATACACACACAGACTAACACAGACACGCTTACATACACACACGGACACACTTATATACGCACACAGACACACTTACAGACACACACACACAGACGCACACACATACACACTTACAGACGCACACAAACACACAGACACACTTACATATGCACACAGACACACAGACACACTTACACATGCCCACAGACACACACGCACACAGACACGCACACACACGCACACGCACAGACATGCACGCACACACATGCATACACACATATACACACACGCACGCACACAGACCCACATATGCACGCACGCACAGACCCACATCTACACACACTCGCGCCCGCACACACACATACACACGCACCCACGTATGCATGCACACGCACGCACACACACGCACACACATATACACGCACACACATATGCATGCACACACGCACACACAGACACACACAGACACACACACACATATACACGCACGCCCACACACACGTATACACACCCACGCACGCACCCACACACGCACCCACGCACGCACCCGCACACCCACACGCACCCACACACAGACACATACACACACACGCGTGCATGCACACGCATATACACACACACACACAGACACACACACACAGACACACGCATATACACACACAGACACACACGCACGCACACACACATGCACGCGCACGCACACACACGCATATACACACGTGCGCACACAGACACACACACAGACACACACATGCGCGCACACACACACATATACGCACACGCACGCACACACACCCACACCTACACACACACGCAGGCACGCACACATACACACACACGTACGCATGCACACACATATGCACACACACATACACGCGCACGCACACACATATGCACACGCGCATGCATGCACAGATGCACATGCGCACGCACACACGCATATACACACACATACACACACACATATATATGTTTATATAATTTGGAGCATATTTTGGTTGGAGGTTTAACCCAAAACAGAACCAATGTTGCGGTATGGACATGAGAAGAACAGAGCTTTAGAAAATTAGAAACTAATTTGACTAAGTCTTTGGCTTTTGCTCTTCGGGACACAGAAAAAGAATTTGAATTATATGTGCATGTCAAATAGGGCCATGGCAAGGCAATTTTAGTGCAAAAGCATGGAGGCATGCGAATACCAATAGCTTTGTTTTCTAAAAGGTTAGATCCAGTGGCTAAGGGGTGGCTTTATTGTCTGCAGAATTGCGCAGCTACGGCCCTAATGGTAACTGAGGCCCAAAAACTGACCACAGGGGAATCCCATGTTGTCAAGGTCCCATACCTGGTCGGGACATTGCTACCTGAAGGGGCTTCTGAATGGATGACGAGATTTAATATTAAGAAGAAGGGGAGGGTTTAACCCAGCTTCTTGCCTGACTGGCCCCAAGGGAGAAGCACAGAGGGTGGCAGATCTCCAGACTCAGGCTAGGGAAGATTTGAGAGATATTCCTTGGCCAGATGGGGGCAATGTGTTTATTGATGGATCTTCAAGAGTAATAGAAGGGAAACGGGCCACAGGATATGCTATCATTAATGGGAGGGAGCTGCTAGAAGGAGGAAAGCTGCCGTCTACCTGGTCAGCCCAAACCGCAGAATTGTATTCTCTAATAAGAGCCTGTGAATTATATTAAGGCAAGCTATTGAATATCTTTACAGATTCTAAATATTCACATGGGGTGGCACATATGTTTGGAAAACTGTGGGAAGAAAGAGGTGAGCGGAACGCTCAAGTTTCTTTATTCATCAATAAGGGGATTTCCCCACAGTTTGGCTGAAGAGCGGGAGAAAGGGAGGGGAGACAGAGCGGAGCCTTGAGCGAGTGGGACAAAAACAGCCATCTGCCAAGAGGTGGGGGCCTTTACAAAGGAGGGAAATAGGGGAATTCTTCATTCTTCAGCAAGGGGGACAAAGGAGTCAGGTGACCTTAGGTGAGAACAGATGGCAGGAGGCGGGAGTTAGGTATAGGCAGGTTGGGAAGGCTGTAACTTCTGAGTACCTTGGCCAATGGGGAAAAGGAAAGGGCGTCCCTCGGTCGGGAAATTAGGATAAAAGGGGGTCTGCGTCCTCCAGCAAATTGAGAGACCCCGCAGGGATATGCCTGGTGGACTCTCCCTTTATCTGAATAAAGTTTTAGGACTCCTCTGTCTCCTTTTTGGACATTCAGTTCTTGACAGCGAGATTTTCCGCACAGTTCCGCAAGTAGTATCATGGTCATTGTTATTTGTGTCGGTTGTCGTGCTAATTGTTATTTGTGTCATTTGTGTTCTAAATCACTTTGATCCAGATGGAATCGGACAATCGAGTTCTGTTCCTGAAGGACCCCTTGATTGTTTTTTGTCAAATTTTCAAAGTTTTAGGAGATGGACCTTCCTAAATTATGGGTTTAATGTTAAGGCAGATAAATTGAAAATCTTTTGTAAAAGTGAATGGCCAACTTTTGGAGAGGGTTGGCCTCCCAAGGGGTCTTTCTACCCTGACGTAGTCCGAAGAGTACTTTTTATCATTATGGGGGATCCTGGCCACCCCGATCATCCGGATTCCTTATGTCGTTCTGTGGAATGATATCCTAAAAGAACCCCCCCATTTGGCTACAAACGTGTATGGTAAAATGTGGAAACGGGCACAAAGTACTAGCAATGAGAATGGGGGAAGAGAAGCCCCCCCATTCCATCTGTGCCATCCGCGCCAAAGTTCCCTGTCCTCCAGGAGCCACCCGAAGATCCGATTTTACCACCCTATAGCCCCCAAGAAGCACAAAGCCCCCCTGTGGTGCCGGATCAACACGGTGGTCTTGCCCAGGACGACCCTTTATCCCCACCCACACCAGAAGGGGTCAAACTTATGGCCCGGTGGGAACTGGTGAAGCCATCTCTCCTGACTCCAGCAGCTCCATGGTATCAGTTTTACCGCTAAGGCAGGTCCCTGGAGGAAGTGGGAGCGTGCCCTTCTCCACCACGGACCTGTAAAACTGGAAGCAACAAAACCCTTCCTCCTCAAAAGATCCTGGGAGCATGATATCCCTTCTTAAATTTGTAATGTATAGTTATCAACCCACATGGGGTGATTGTCAGCAGCTCCTCCATGCTCTATTTACATTGAAAGAGAGGGAGAAAATATTAAGAGGAGCTAGAGAATCGATACCAGGTATAGAAGACCTGACCGAACATGGTCGCAGAAATGTTCAAGATGAACGTGTGCCCCTCCAACAGCCAGAGTGGGATGACCATACAGTGGACGGGTGAAGGTCCACTGAGTTGTATCGGCAGTTTCTGATGCAAGGGCTTCAAGAAAAAAAACCTACTAGCCAAAAAACCTACGAATTTGTCAAAAGTAGCAGAAGTTAAACAGGGATCCTCTGAATCCCCAACTGCATTCTTGGAACGCCTGCTAGAGGCATATCGAATTTATATCCCTATTGATCCAGAGGACCCAGCAAACCGAAAAGCTATAAATCTGGCCTTTGTGTCTCAACCAACCCCAGGCATAAGAAAAAAGATACAAAAACAAGATGGGTTTGCAGGAAAAAAAAAAAAAAAACTGAACTAGTAGAAATTGCTCAGAAAAAAAAATCACCAAGGCAACAATAGCGATAGTGGCAGCTCTACAAGCCACTCCACCCCGTCGTCCTCTAGATAGGAAGTTTCCTCAAGGAAGGGAAAGAGGGGATAATATGGGCAACACCCCCCCCCCCCCAGCACAATTCGTTCTTGACTGAGATCCGTGCACGATTTGTAAGGAGAAAGGAAATTGGAAAAATGAGTGCCTTACCGAAATGTGCCACCAAATGCTATTTACAAAAAAAACAAAACGACTGACGGGACTGGGGCTCTGACAGCCCCAAGAGCCCAGGGTAACTTTGAAGGTTTGGGGGCAACCTGTGTCGTTCCTTATTGACACTGAAGCGTCACGCTCATTAACTTAAAGGACCATTAGGCCCCCTGTCCCAAGAGACAACTAGGGTACAGGGTGCCACCAGACGGATGGCAGCAGTTACGTAAAAGATGGAGTCCGGTATGCAGGGGCCACAGTGATAACACAAGAAGGCCGAGTAATATGGGCCCAATCGTTGCCACGTGGCAGTTCGGCGCAAAGAGCTGAACTCCTTGCTCTGACACAAGCGCTGCGGTGGGCAAGCGGAAAGGTGGTAAACATCTATACTGATAGCCAGTATGCCTTTGCCACTGCCCATGTGCATGGGCAGATATACAAAGAAAGGGGACTATTAACATCAGAAGGAAAAGGCATAAAAAATAAAGAAGAGATTTCAGCCCTACTGGAAGCTGTGTGGGCTCCCCAAGCAGTAGGCATTATCCATTGGCCAGCACACCAAAAGGGAAATAGTCCCCAGATACAGGGCAATGCTCTAGCCAATAGGGAAGCAAAGCAGGTGGCTCAACAGCCAGTGGGGCCACTACAAATATTAACATTAATGCCTCAGACCCAGTGGCCTGAAACACCCCCCAAATATACTGAAGCTGGGAAAGATTATATAAAGGACCATCAAGAGGAAGAGGGAGATGCAGGATGGTGGTAGCTGCCTGGAGGAATACTGTGTTTACCCGAACAGATGGCAGAAACCTGGCTACGAGACTTCCCCTCCAGCATGCACCTCTCCCCTAAAAAGGCACTTGAGTTGGTATGACCTCACCTCTGGATGCCAGGTCTACGTCAGAAGTTGGAGAGGATCTCTGCCCGATGTGCTACCTGTGCTCAGGTGAACCCAAAAATGTCCTCACCAAACCAGGGGACTAAAGAAGTGGGGGACGCACCGGGGGTTTACTGGGAACTAGACTTTACCGAGATAAAACCCAGAAAGTTAGGATATATGTATCTACTGGTATTCGTGGACACATACTCGGGATGGGTGGAGGCTTACCCAACAAAAGCAGAAACCGCCGCTATAACTGCGAAAAAGCTCATGCAAGGAATAATTCCTAGGTTTGGTTTACTACACAGTTAGTAGCAAACGCCTTGGAAATCACCTGGAAATTGAGATGTATCTACCACCCCCAGAGCTCAGGAAAGGTAGAAAGAATGAACTGTACCTTAAAGGAAACACTTACTAAATGGAATATTGATACAGGGGCTAACTGGGTCGATTTACTCCCAATGGCGCTTTTACGAGCACGGTGCACCCCATATAAGATAGGACTGTCCTCCTATGAAATACTCTGTGGGAGACCCCTGCCTTTGTTCCCAAAAACTGTGAGCATTACTAACAGCTCTCCAGTGTTCCTCCAGGCATTACAAAAGGTATGAGAGCAGATACACCGAGGCTTGCGAGACCACTACGAGAGCCAGAAGCCTATACAAGAGCCAGCTCACCCATACCAACCGGGGGACTTGGTGTACATCAAAAGGTTCCGAACAGCATCATTGGAACCTTGGTGGACAGGGCCACACCAAGTGATACTTCACACTCCAACAGCAGTAAAGGTCGCCGGAAAAACTGCGTGGATTCATCACTCCCATGTGAAACCAACTCCTCCTCAACCGAATCCAGATTCAGATAAGTGGACTATTTCCAAGGACCCTAGTAACCCACTAAGGGTCACAATATGGAGAAAAGGAGTAGACAGATATGGGGAGCCTGGTTAATTTTAACAGTGTGTATGCAAACTTTGGGGTTAAGATATGAGCACAGTCCTTATTGCCCCATTAACTGGAAATGGGAAATTAGGGATACTGTAATGGGAAGCACAATCCAGTCAATAAGCGCTAGTGACGCCTCTGAAATAACAATTGATTTATGCAAAATTGGGATACCCATACGATGAGCCTCGGCAACAGGAGGAACAGGGTACCAAACAGGGGGTCACGGGCAGCAGCGGCTCAGGGATGTGGTCCCCATTGTGGGGGAGGAATTACTACAGGAGGTACAAGGGGATGGCCAGTTTCACTGTGCCCAATGGGGTTGTGAAACAGAATCCTCCTGTGGGCATCACGACCCTTTCATAAGAACAGAGCGGGGTCCGAAGGGTAAATGCAGCATACCCGGAACCTGCAATCCAATCCTTTTTAAACCCCAGTATTGGGGCCGATACAGAACAACCTGGGATACGGGCAGGACGTGGGGACTATGGCTGTATGTCCACGGGCCTGACCCAGGGGTCTCCATAACAATACAGAAGCATTCCCCTACTTTTGAGAAAGATTGCTGGCTATGCCTAGATCTGAGTCCCCCTTACTATATAGGCGTAGCTACTGAAGGCGCATCTACTCCCAGGAAGCACTCAGACAAGTGTACATGGGATCACCCCAGATTGACCCTTGGGGATGTGCAGGGAGCAGGACTATGCTTGATCGCTGCAGGGCAAGAGATACCCCCCTTCTACCAGAAAAATTGTAACCGAACATTAAGCGTTAGAATTACGAGACCCAGGTATTATGAGGCCCTGACAGGGGCGTGGTGGGCCTGTATGAGCGGGCTGACTGACTGTGTAAACACCCAGCAACTTGAATCCTCGGGCGCAGGGCCTGATTTCTGTGTATTAGTGTATGTATGTTCTACCCCGAGTGTATTTGTATGATGGAGATAACGGAAGGGCCCACCTGAGCTACGTTGAACATCATCATGGGAGAGAGAAAAGAGCAGCCCCTATCTTATTTCACTTACTGGTTGGGGCAGGAATAGCTGACTCCACCGCGATCGAGGCTTCTGCATTAATCACTCAAAAACAGGGATTGCAGGACTTAAGCTCATGTGTAGCCCAAGATATGGGATATCTGGAAGAGACAGTGGGAAGATTGGAAAATCGAGTAGACTCTTTAGCTGAAATAGTCCTGCAAAATAGACGGGGACTTGACCTTCTCTTTATGAAGCGAGGAGGCCTATGTGTAGCTCTTGGAGAAACGTGCTGCTTTTATGCAAACCCGTCAGGACTCATTAGGGAAACATTAGCCATGGTGCGCAGAAATCTAAAAGAAATATATTACCATGGGACACAAGAACAGAATCTGTTCCAGTCGTGGTATAACTGGTCCCCATGGCTCACCACCCTAATAGCTGGTCCCATAATATTAATTCTTATCTTCATGATCATTATCCCTTGCATTTCAAAATGCATCTGCACTCATATCGCTAGTACAATTTCAGAGGCAAAAATAATGGTCACGAGGACCTACTATAACCCACTCCCAGGAGAAGAGTATTACCTCAATGGTTTGAGGTAGGGGACAACAGCCAGTGGGGAAATGTAGGACCCTGTGCAAAGAGGGGCCATGTAAGAGGTTGATAAGGTTGAGGTGACTAGGTACCTAATTTCGCTATCTGCTTCTGTGAACATAGCTTGCTACTTATGCTGAGTCACCCTGCTCTTGCTGCAACCAGGAGATAAGATATCAGCCATGAAGAACTGGTAACTGCAAATAACGTATGAAGGAGTTGCAGCTGTCTATAAAAACACGAACTTTTCCCAAAACGGCGCGGATCTCAGGCAAGCTGTAAGAGGTCCACTGCCGGCCGGCTAATAAAAGCTTGCTTTTCAACCCACCAGGTTGAGTGTGTGGGTGATTTTTGAGATTACGCACTAACAAAGGAAGAAGGACAATAAATTTGTCTCAGGCTTCACAGAAACCTATTTCCTTTGTATAACAGAAGGGGAGTTATTCCAAGAGTAGATCCTTTTTGAATTAGCAGTTACCATCATTTAAACCTTGGAATATCCCTGAGTAGTATGTGGTGCCAATAAACTCAATACATTTTAGCAGGAACTGCATTTACACATAGGTGAGAAAACATTGTTATTTTATCTATCTAGATAAAATGATGCACGTACATTTTAAGAGTAGTTTACTATTTTTAAAGCTGAAAATTCAAGATCAATGAGAATATGATCTATCCAAGTAATCTGTTAATTTAAATGGTTTATGCAAATCCATAGAGTTGGTTAGGAACTAGAAAATGAAAAATAGATAATGAGTTCTTTTTCATGTTTTTCATGTTTAGGTATGGTTTCAAATAGTTTGAATTTTATTAGAATATACTTTTTTTTTTTTTTTTAGTAATTAATACACCTGTATTATTTTAAAATGTTTGAGCTATTGTAAATTTACCAGGGCTGATACCTTAAGTGGAATCCAAAATTTAAAACATATAAATGTCTTTTTTATGCTAATATTTGTATATCATTTAGGATTTAGATAGAAGGTATTTTCTGAACCTATCTATATAGCCAAGAAAATACCTTCTATACAGCATACACCTTCTTAATTTTTTTTAAATAGTTTTTTCAAAGCAATTCACTGAAGTTTAATATCTAGTTAGAGAATTTAATGGTAGATTGAGTTTTTAGTAGTCTAAGTCCTCTTGACGTACTTCTCACTCTTCCTCCTCAATATTCCCAGTGGAATCTAATCACTTTTGAAAAGTAGAATAATTGTTGATCTCATTCTTTCATAGACAAAGTTTTATTCCTTTCAAACATAACAAGGTTATTAAAAAATGATTTGTTCACCATTAAAAAGGTTAACATTGGTTAGTTCAATGTGTTAATCTGAAAACTGAGATAGCATTTCATTTTCTTTGTTTCAATGGTATGTAAAAATTCAAGTTTGGAAGCAGTTAATATTCATGTTTAATATTAATTTCAAATTTAGTATTCAGATCTTTAGCTACTTAACCTTTTACATATTCCTGATTTCTTAGGACTCAAAGCATGTCCAGTGCTCTAAAAAATATTTATTGCACGTACTGTTTATCAGTAATAGTTAAGCAGTGAAGTTGCTCATGTTAGAGTAGACATAATGTTGCATTTGTCCGCTTGGTTATGTTAGGATGGCATAGTAAGAAGTATGGAATCAGAGTCTTCAAGGTGCTTTCAAAACAAGACAAAAAACAAATAAGCAACTTTGGTTAATTCTTTTTTCTTTTTTTTTTTTTTTTGAGACTTTGAATATGTATCCAAGCAGATAGATTATATGGTTGAAGATCAAATTAATACTGAATTGTTGTATGACAATTTCCTGATAACGTTCATCTTTGAGCAATCAGTTCTGCCAGGTAGCTTTGTGAAGAAAACTGGGCTACTTTTTCTGTGCAGGATTTCCTGGTTTGCACCTGGTGGCCACTTTGTCCCTGTGTAGATGTGTCAGATTAACTCCTCCGGGCTTGCAACTACTTTGTTTTACCTTTGCACACTAGACATAGGTTCTCAAATGAAAACAAGACTTAGAGATGGGTAGAGGCCTATGTGTTAACAGGGTAACAGCATGCAAAGCTTGTTGCAGCAACCGAATGGGGAATGTGTGAGTGCAGGTTGGTTATGGTAATGGAAAGTTGATCCACTCAACGAGTTTTAATGCCAAGATATCCAAGAAATCGCCTTCATAACCATGTTCTTCTGAGTGGATAGTGCAGGTGACTGCAAGAGGCGAAACGGGAAGGAGCAAGGTAACATATTTCTGACTGATATTCTAGATATTCATAAGCATATCAAAATAACGAAACTAAATCAAAATAACTTCCCTAAATATCCTGGATATCATTTTACATGACAATTGAAAATACTGTATTATCAGTGCCAAAAGACCCCTTTTAGTTCTAAAATGAAAGCAAACACGGGCCCATCAATGTAACTCTTGGAAGTCAAGAAATAATTAAAGGAAAAAGAGAGCTTCTATGAAGTTTCTACTTGTCTCCTTTAGAAATCTCTGGTTCAGAATGAGGTGTACTAACTTGTACTTATCAGTGTAGCTACTTGAGTATAATATGGGGTTTGTCAAAAACCTCTGGCTGCAAACCGTAGCTTGTGAATTAGAAAGAGCAGCCAGTCATGTAAGCATTACGAAAAAGGCTTCTTTCCTCTATTATTTCTTTTTAGTTCAATCGTTCTTGATAATCATTCTTGATTTTTTTTTTCGGGCCAGTCTTGTTTTTCCTGGTCATTGATTGAAATGCTGATTATTTAGATGCTTTGTTTTGAGGAGAGAAAGCAAGAGATTTTGCAGAGATTTGCTTTCCTCCCTCCTCCTGACAGCAGTTTCAGTAACACATTTGCACTGCATGTTTCATATGACCTGTAAATTTTAAAAATCATTATTGTAAAAAAAAAATAATTGATAGCTTGTTGTAAAGTAAAGATGCAGGAACCCAGGAAAGTATCCCTGTTGTGAATGTTTACTGTTTGCTTGTTGCTATGACTTATGCTGTGTACCATTCTCTGAAGCTATTACTTAATGGGGATAGAGAAGCTGGCTGCCATTAGATAAATTATACTATTTAGGAAGTCGATTGTTTGACTGCTTGAAGTTCAGAAAAAATGCCAAGCAAATTTCAGAAAGATTATTTGTATTTGGGAAGAGTTGAGTTGTTTTAATCCTAGCTGTTTTCAAGTCTTCTTCCTTCTTTGCTCCTTTGCTATGTTACTTGATATGAATCTATCCCTACTGTGATACCCCTTCTTTGTAAGTTTAATTGGCACCAGAAAATCTGTTATATAATCCATTATATAGCACAGTGTTTTGGGAAAGCCTAGAATTTTAGTGGTGTGTTGCACCTTGTGAAGGAATGGACTCAGTCTGGGATGCAGAGTGAGACAACTTTATTCTCAAACCAACTTCTGTTTATACTCTCTTAACATAAGTGTTGCAAAGCTTACAACCAATCAGCATATTGCCACCCGTGCAGTTGTAAATATCTTCTTTTCCTGGCTTTGTTTCTTGTCTTCTGATAAGGCATTCTGCATGAGGCGGGGTGGGGGGAGTTGTAGTCCTCCTTTTCCTGCTCTGTTCTTTATCTGCTGATAAGACTGACATCCTTGCGATTAACTTTCTACTAACAAGGCATCTATTATCTACTGACTAGGTACTATGCCTCCACATCTCACCCTTCTTTATTTGTTTTTAGTTGAACAACCATGACTTAGTTAAATGATCAATCAATCAATTGTTAAACATGTAATAAGAAACAAGGCAGACACACTAACAATAAACAAAATACAGTTAGTATAAAATACAGTTAGTACAATAATTAGAAACTTTACAACTCGCGTTGACATGGCTAAGCAAAAGGTTGTTTAGTTTGTCATGTCTGCTCCCATGGTTTCTCTGTTATCAGGCCTTGCTTGCTGGACCAGGGCCTACGCAGGGTCAGGGTTAATAGATCGGCTGCTTCAGCATCTTCTCCCATAT
This sequence comes from Tinamus guttatus, assembly GCF_059628265.1. Classification (NCBI taxonomy): domain Eukaryota; kingdom Metazoa; phylum Chordata; class Aves; order Tinamiformes; family Tinamidae; genus Tinamus; species Tinamus guttatus. The sequence goes on along the minus strand of NW_028288970.1, from coordinate 42,899 downwards.
CTCCCCCTTTTCTGTTTTGCACTTGTATTGGCAATACTCGCTTCAGAGCGTGGTTAACAACGGATTGCATTAACTTTGACAAGCATGGAACACAAAGCATAATTCTGAAAAAGATTGCTTGAGCTAAAAGCAGAAAGTCAGTAGTTGCCCTGTTTTGCAGAGTGGCATGTCGGACTGAGTCCATGTCCATTAATAGGCTAGAGAGAGAAAGCGACACTGCGTTTTGTTTAGCAAGCCAGCATCCAAGTTTAGCAAGGTGATTATGTGTGGCTGCAGCAGCAACACCTGGCACAAGAAAGGATGCAGCGATTGTTTCACCAGGGTTCCAGAACATTACTTTGTCACTACACTGGTCATTAAATGCATGCATCCTTGTATGATTTAATATCATAGATAATGTTTAGTGTCAGGAGAGTCAAGAGGCCCAGACTACAAGGCCCTCTATGCAAGTGGGAGGGGATAGTACTCCATGCTCTGTCACCGCAGATAAGAAATACCCTAGGCAGTAAGGCTATCGGGGCATTAGTAAATACCAATGCATTTTGACTTGTATGATTACACCAAATAGTGTTGTTTTGATAGTCAGGCAGTGATGAATTAACCTTCTGGACTTGAGACTAGTTTTTACCAGAATAATTGAAATATGCACAGTAATCCATCTGCAAGGACCCCAGCAGACTGATCTCCTGAGGTTCCAGAGGACTTGGGGTAAGGTGCGCCCTATTGTGCAGGGTGGCATAAGCAGTCTGGCAGGCCTACACGCGAGTTAGCATAAGCCTAGAAAGGCAGAGCTGTATTCAGCTGTGAGTCAACTCTTACCTGGGCCTGCGGTTCAGGCCCTAGCACTACAATCGGTCCTTTGACTTACAGGTGAATCATGGCTGTTCCATAAGTGTGGCATATATTGTTGGTTGATCCGTTTCTTCAGACATGACTGCCACCTGCATTCCCTGTATTGCACTCTTAATTAATTGTACACCACAAGGAACTAAACAAGGAATAACAATCATAAGGAGCATAATTGGGGGTGCTACAGTCTAACCCAAAGATAAAGTCCGTTATCCAGCTGTGCAGGTACTGCAAGACAAAATTCTATATCATGGCTAAGCATTCAACAATGCACTTTGTATGATTTTTTTTTTTTTGCCATCTAGTTATTCTCACGAATAACATTTCATTGTGGGGACATGTTTCCATTTTCTTGTTCGGTTTTCATGAGCAAGACGGTGTTAAATTCCTTTTCTATTTTCTTCTAAAGACATGGTCCTTGGCTTTCCCTAGGCCTTTTCTGCTCTGCTTAAGGAGTCTTAAATCACACGAGAGCAGCATCATCTTATGATGATTTGGGGGTGAGATGTTTAATCACCAGTTAATTATGCTAACTGTCACTCATGTCAACAGCAGGCTGCTTGGCCTACTCTCGCCTCCTAGATGGCCCTCAGAGAGAGGTGGCCATCACTCACATCAAGGTCTGGCATGGCATGTGTCCCCACCACTCAACGCCTAATGGGTTGCAGCCAACAGCAGAGCTCGAGGTTCTTGGTGGCAAACAGAGGCCAACCCAGTCTTGCCCTTGACTATGGTAGGAGGCGCTTAGCCAGGCACAGGCTCTTGAGTTGGTTGTCAAGGTAGCGTCTCACTTGCCTCATCCAGTAGCAAGTTGCTATCATGATGCACAGTTATTAGGATCTTTTTAGCCTTTGCCTTAGCATTTTCTAGCAGCTGTTGTAAATTTGCACACTCTAACATCTCTTTTACAAGCGACAAACCCATACTGATTGGGGTCGGGTTTATGCCATGATATAGGGTATAGTATAGGGTATAGTTTCTAATTAACAATTGACTGGTAAACACGGGTGGCTTATACACAAAATCACAGCCTCTAATCATATCTACATTGCAAGCACATGTATTAGAGCCATTAAACACAGTCTGGTTATAAATGTCATTACTTAGCACATATTTACACCTTTTTCTAAAACACACACATCCTTTCCCTACATAAACTAATGCAGTTTTATTATTATTCTGCGAATTGATTTCAAAATGGCACACACCCTCTTTGGTATCAAAGCAAACATCGCTTACCTTAAGGGCATCATCTTCTCATATGAACCCCAGCCCCCGTTCTAAAGTACAGGCTTCTAGATCTACTGATTGCCATTTTTTTATCAGGCACTCTTGCCCACATTCGGTGGTCTAGGGGGCAGACCACAGATTCGTTGGTGTTGATTCCCAGGGCTGCAATGGGATAAACCTTCTCCATGGTGACATTCGCCATGGTCTGTAGGTAGGCGATGACTGTGTCGAGGACCTGATCGTGGGTGAAGGTCACAGGTCTCCACTACGCTTGAAGCTGTCACTCTTTCTCCGTAGCCACGTCCCCCATGATTTTTCGGATCTTGGCGGGGAGGACTCCGTTTTTTCTGTCTCTCAATATACCTGCAATGACACTCTGCACCCATGTCTGGGCCTGGGTGCAACTAAGAGTGAGGGACACGTTATTTTGTTCCACTGTTCGATGACAGATGGTTGGACTGTGCAACCATCCCTAGGGCAACCTGGTGAACGTATATTGTCACCCCTGCCAGGTAAAGGCAAACTGATCCCAGTCCTCCTCAGCAATGGGTCTGGTAAAAAAGCTTTAGCCAAATCGATTACTGCATACCGAGTTCTGGAATGCTGCTGGATTTTTTTTCCATCAAGGTGACAATATCTGGTAGAGCTGTCGTAAGAGGTGGGGTGTGTTAATTTAATTCTCTGAAATCCACAGTCATTCTCCATGCCTCGTCACTTTTTTTTGATGGGCCAGACAGGGTTATTCCAAGCTGTGGTAGTGGGTTTTTAAAACTCCTGCATCCCCTAGGTCTTTGTCTGTGAGCAGAATGCTCAAGTTTGTGTATTCACCAATAAGGGGATTTCCCCACAGTCTGGCTGAAGAGCAGGACAAAGGGAGGGGGGAGACTGAGCGGAGCCATGAGTGAGTGGGACAAAAGAGCATCTGCCAAGAGTTGGGGGCCTTTACAAAGGAGGGAAATAGGGGAATTCCCCCACATTCTTCAGCAAGGGGGACAAAGGAGTCAGGTGACCTTAGGTGAGAACAGATGGCGGGAGGCAGGAGTTTGGTATAGGCGGGCCGGGAAGGCTGTAACTTCTGAGTACCTTGGCCAATGGGGAAAAGGAAAGGGCGTCCCTCGGTCGGGAAATTAGGATAAAAGGGGGGCTGCCGTCCTCCAGCAATTTGAGAGACCCCACAGGGATATGGCCGGTGGTCTCTCCCTTTATTCGAATAAAGTTTTAGGACTCCTCTGTCTCCTTTTTGGACATTCAGTTCTTGACAGCGAGATTCTCCACACAATTGGGGGCTCGTCCGGGATCCTTCCACCTTCCGGGAACAGCAGACGGTGATTGGAGTAGACGGCGCGCCTCACTAAAGCTTTTGGTGATCAACTCCCTTCGACGGCAGCCTGCACTGGACGACTGAGTGGATTCCCGAGACTGTCCGGAGACAGACAAGAAGCGGATCAGGGGGATCCGCAGGTAGGACCGAGAGGGGGTCCTCAAGTAGTCTGACGGAAAGGACTAGGTCCAATGAAAAGGACCTCCGGGTAGCGCTAAGTCCGATGGAAAGGACCAGGTCTGACGGAAAGGACCATTGAAATCTCACTGGTGAGTACTATGGGACAGTGGGGAACAAAAGGGGTGACGACCCCGACATGAACATCCAGGGAGAGCAGCAAAGGGAAGCCAAAAGAGGATGCTGGGAAAAGGAATGAGAACCTCGACTTATCCCCATATAGTCCCTTGGGGAGACTTTTGAGGGTTTGGGATAACCTGTGCATTCCCCTAGAAATAACCAAGGAACTAATGATAAAATATTGTTGTTTTGTTTGGCCAGAATATAAGTTACCAGGGGGATTTAGGTGGCCCCCTGTAGGGTTGGACAACAATCCTAGTCTTTGTCAGGTTTGTGCCAGTATCTCAGTGATACTGAGAAGGGTCTCATTGAGAAAGAATGTGCATCAATATGGTTAAGGGCAACATCTAGAGGAATCTATGTAACAAAAGGGAGAGGAGGAAAAGGGAAGGAGGAATCTGAAGAAAGGAGGAAAAAAAAAAAAAAACAGAGAGGTGTGGGATGTCCTCCAGTACCTTCCCCCATCTTATCACCAAAATCTATCAGAATCACAGCTCCTGTCCCCTCTCTACCTCCTGCTTTTAGCGACAGTGAAGAAGCGGAGGAATGGGACATTTTGTCCCTTTCGAATCAAGAAAAGGAAGCCAGTAGTACAAGGTGTCAAAAGCCCCCAAAGCCAAATGCCTCTGTACCAGGTTCCACTGCAAGGCCAGGATCGGCGGGGGGGTGGTTTGGATTTGCGGTTGTGCTTGTGCCCCTGATCACACAAGATATAAGGCAATTAAAGAACTTATTTATATGATCCTATAGGGGTGGGGGAAGAGATAGATGAATATCTAAGAAATGCAGATTACACTTGGAAGTTTTGGGATTTTCTTTTAGGAATTCTTTTTGGATCCCAGGGAAAAAGGATAATCTTGCAAAAGCTTGTCAATTATGGGAGGACGAGCGCATACAGACAGGCCAAAATGCAGTTTAGCCTGCCCTCAGGAGAGAGGACCAAGTCTTCGGCTTTAGCTCTTCCGGACCCAGAGAAAGAATTTGAATTATATATGGATGTCAAACAGGGCCATGGCAAGGAAATTTTAGTGCAAAAGCGTGGAGGCATGCGAAGACCAATAGCTTATTTTTCTAAAAGGTTAGACCCAGCGGCTAAGGGGTGGCCTTATTGTCTGCAGAATTGCGCAGCTACGGCCCTAATGGTAACTGAGGCCCAAAAACTGACCACAGGGGAATCCCATGTTGTCAAGGTCCCATACCTGGTCGGGACATTGCTACCTGAAGGGGCTTCTGAATGGATGACGAGATTTAATATTAAGAAGAAGGGGAGGGTTTAACCCAGCTTCTTGCCTGACTGGCCCCAAGGGAGAAGCACAGAGGGTGGCAGATCTCCAGACTCAGGCTAGGGAAGATTTGAGAGATATTCCTTGGCCAGATGGGGGCAATGTGTTTATTGATGGATCTTCAAGAGTAATAGAAGGGAAACAGGCTACAGGATATGCTATCATTAATGGGAGGGAGCTGCTAGAAGGAGGAAAGCTGCCGTCTACCTGGTCAGCCCAAACCGCAGAATTGTATTCTCTAATAAGAGCCTGTGAATTATATTAAGGCAAGCTATTGAATATCTTTACAGATTCTAAATATTCACATGGGGTGGCACATATGTTTGGAAAACCGTGGGAAGAAAGAGGTTTATTAACTTGCCAAGGAAAGGCATTGGTGCATAACGATCTGATTACTCGCCTGCTAGAAGTGGTGAACCTCCCCAAAAAGGTCTCAATAATTCATATCAGGGGACATCAGATGGGACACTCAGAGCAGGAGGTAGGCAATCGATTGGCTGATGAGGAAGCTCAAAAAGCATCACTCCTACCAGAAGTATCTAAGATCCTCCCTCTCCTCCCGGTAGTCCAGCCATTTTGGCAAAACAGGCTATTGAGGGCTGTCTGATTTGTGCTAACGCCAACGGCCGAGCCGCAAGAGAAGTTGCAAGTGGAGGACGACCCTGGGCTGTAGGCTCATTCCAACAATGCCAAGCAGACTTTACTGAGATGCCCCATGTAGAGAGGCTTAAGTTACTTCTGGTAATAGTATGTCAGTTGACGGGATGGCCTGAGGCATTTCCAACTGCCTCAGCAACAACTGGATCTGTAATTAAGGTGTTCTTAGAACAAATAATTCCAAGATATGGGTTGGTAGAGGCAATAGATTCAGAGGCACTCATTTTACAGGAAAGGTCCTTCAAGGTGTCATGACTGCCCTAGGGATTCAATGGGACTTGCATACCCCTTGGCATCCTCAGAGTTCTGATAGAGTGGAAAGGATGGATGGGAACATTAAAAAGCATCTTTTGAAATTTGTGTTAGAAACTAAGATGCCGTGGACATGACTTCTACCATTAGCTTTAGCAAGAATAAGAGCAAAACCAAGGGGATACATTCAGCTGTCCCCCTTCGAAATAATGTTTGGGATTCCCTATCCTGCTAACACCCAACCTGGCAAGGAGGTGGAGATAAGTGATATATATATTTAAAGCAATATGTGGCCAGAATGCATTCTCTTGTGAAGTCTCTCCGACAGGAAACCCAGCTCACACAGACCCTCCCCTTGGATTTTGCAGTCCATGATATCCAACCAGGGGATTGGGTCTTGGTCAGAGAATGGAAAGAAGCACCACTGCTAGCAAAGTGGCGTGGACCTTATCAGGTATTACTAACCACAGAAACATCAATCAAGACAGCTGAGCATGGGTGGACTCATCATACCAGAGTTAAGATTTCCAAGACTCCAGAAATCTGGACTTCTCGGTTGAAGGAAGAGGATGGAAAGCCCCGGCTAAATCTCCGTAGATGTGTACCGCTGGCTGGGAGTGGGTCTGGAAAATAATTGCTGGGTTGCTGGGTCTGTGGGAGTCCAGGAGGATATGAAGGCTACCCATGGGTACTAGACCTACTGAACGCAGGTTATTAGTTAATAACCTATGCAGAGTCCACTATGCTTCTAGAGATGGGCGTAGGGGTTTGTAAAAACAAATATTGTCCAAAGGAGGAAAAAAAAAAAAAAGAGGAAGGATTGAGCGGAATGCTCAAGTTTGTGTATTCACCAATAAGGGGATTTCCCCACAGTCTGGCTGAAGAGCAGGACAAAGGGAGGGGAGACTGAGTGGAGCCATGAGCGAGTGGGACAAAAAGAGCCATCTGCAAGGAGATGGGGGCCTTTACAAAGGAGGGAAATAGGGGAATTCCCCCACATTCTTCAGCAAGGGGGACAAAGGAGTCAGGTGAGCTCAGGTGAGAACAGATGGCAGGAGGCAGGAGTTTGGTATAGGCGGGCTGGGAAGGCTGTAACTGCTGAGTACCTTGGCCAATGGGGAAAAGGAGAGGGCGTCCCTCGGTCGGGAAATTAGGATAAAAGGGGGGCTGCGTCCTCCAGCAATTTGAGAGACCCCACAGGGATATGCCTGGTGGACTCTCCCTTTATTTGAATAAAGTTTTAGGACTCCTCTGTCTCCTTTTTGGACATTCAGTTCTTGACAGCGAGATTTTCCACACATCTGTGAAATGTCTTCATACCCCCCCCAGAATCTTGTACTATTTCATGGCCATCAATTAAGTTGCGGCAGGAATCCCCACAGGAAGCATTTTTACTTTTCCGACTAAGATTGTCTGGGCACTGATATAGTTCTTTGTTCCGATTGGTACAAACCATCAGAAAGATTCAAAGTCAGTCCCTTTAAAATATCAATCCCAATTATATATTCAGGGATAGGAACAATCATAACTGAATACAATCATTTTGGGAGGTTCCCTACTTTCATTTGTATTTGTGTTTGCACAACTTCAAATTGTTTTCACCCCCCCCAAACCAGTAATAATTACATATACTAAGGAGGTCTCTGCTCTGGTAGCAATTAAGGCTTTTACAACTTGTGAGGCTTTTTTTTTTTTTTTTTTTTTCTCAATATCTTTGAAGCTCTACATGGGATCACCCGTCCTTCCGTGCCCTTTGTGCTGGAGCTTGGCTCTCACTTCATTTTTGTTTCCTATACTGAACTGTTTTCCTAGTCTCTTTTCAAGGATACAGGTCAGAGTATGGCTCCCAATCCTCCTTCTCCCCCCGAAACATCTGATCCACTCACAGCAGGGGGAAGTGAGGGGGGAGGGTGGGAGGTGCATTCTGAGTTGTTCCTGGCTTTCCTGCTTTAGAATTCTGCACTTTCTTTTGCTTATTCAGCCCTTTCTGCTTATTTATTTATTTATTTATTTATTTGTAAAACACAATAAAGACGCAAAGACCACAGACACAAACAGCACGAACACAATTCCTATCCAGCGGCACGACCTCCCGTAGCTGTGCACTCCACTAGTGAGTTCCACTGTTTGAATTGCAAATCCCATCCTTGTCGCCAATTATGTTGCGGATGGACTCGGGATTCAGCAATAATCACACACAGCGAGGTGGCTACCTCGAGCCTTTCATGGGTAATACCTGCAATCAGGACACTGAGACTGAACATCTTCTTGAGTTGGTGGATTAGAGGGTTACTGACAGGCTCCTAACTTGGCGGGTGTCCCCACGGAGACAAGGTAGGCCTTTGTGTTAGGAGTCTCACCTCCCGCCCCCCCCGCCTCCCCCCCCCCGCCTCATCTCCATAGTTTTTTTTTTTTTTTTTTTTTTTTTTATGCCCAATGCATCTTGTCACATAGGGCCAGTATGTGTCGGGAGGCAAGCCGGAGGTTGGACAAACTCCTTTGTCACATAACCTTCCCTCCTGGGTGTGCATGTGTGCATATTGGTAGGGGGTCTCAGCCCTCCATCTGAGGGTCCTGCCTTCCTCATCTTCTTCCTCAAGGTCTGGATTCTGTTTTGCACAATAGTTTTATGACTCTACAGATCATACAAATTCCCACCTCCTATACATGCCACCCTGTGATTTGTAGAGGTCAATCTATTGTAGCAAAGCACCCAAACAGATAATGCTTTCATAATTGTTTCAACCATACCTCATGTCAGCATCATTTTACAGGGGATACAACATATAATACAGACCAATATTGCGAATATAAATAATAGTCCTAATAAAAGTTTCTGTAGCCATGGCCAAATCCACTTCCACTGTCCGAATGGATTCCTATCATCATCAACTCTCAATTGATGAGTCAGATCCTGTAAGGTCTGGATCTGGGCATCTATAGCGCTTTATCCCACAAGTGGACCCCAATCTTGTCCCACATCTCCGGATCAAATACATTCTTACTGTTTACAGAAGGGTCATTTCTAGATGCCCTGGCATGGACCTGTTGTAGATCTTCCTCACCTATCTTCTTGCCCTGTTGTTTCAAGATCTTAAGAAAGACTTCTAATACATCTTTTTGTTGCTTAGTTAGGTGTGACCCCATAGTCCCCAGCCACTTACCCTTCCTTTCAAGAGGCTTTCCTTTCAAGTGCATGAGCAAAGGACGCTTCCTTTCAGTGTGAATCCCAGAGTTCAGCTGGGCGGTGCAACCGGAGAGACAGCTGGTCTTCGAGCCCCATGTTGGACGCCATTTGTTGCACCTTGTGAAGGAACAGACTCAGTCTGGGATGCGGAGTGAGGCAACTTTATTCTCAAACCAATTTCTGTTTATACTCTCTTAACATAAGCGTTGCAAAGCTTACAACCAATCAGCATATTGCCACCTGTGCAGTTGTAAATATCTTCTTTTCCTAACTTTGTTTCTTCTGACAAGGCATTCTGTATGGGGGGTTGCAGTCCTCCTCCTTTTCCTGCTCTGTTCTTTATCTGCTGATAAGACTGACATACTTGCGATTAGATGCCTTATTAGTAGACAGTTATTATCTACTGACAAGGTATTATGCCTCCACAGTGGTGTATTATTTTCAACCATTCAAATTTTTGAAAAATCATAAATTCTTTCAGATCATGACATGGAAATGCATTTATTGGTAGCACCATGTATGTAAGAAAATATTGTGTGTAAGTGTATATAAATTTTTTCTAGAAATATCTATTTTGTGTGTGAACTGAACATGTATATAAAGGATATCATATTTTCTATACAAAACTGTCTTGCAGGTTCAATGGTAGTGGGGTGATTGCAAAAGAGATGGTGTTTCAACATTAGCAATCTCAATATTGCAGAAATTGTAGATTATCAGTGAAAGCCATTAACATGCAGGTTTTTTTATTGCATCTTTTACTCTTCAAAACAGAACAAAACACCCAAACCAATAAAACGAGTAGGAGTTAATATGTGGAAAATTAATTAGTTCTATGAGAGAATGCACAAATCTAAGTCAGGACTGTCAAATTCCAAGGGTTCAGAGCTCATATAAAGTATATTGAATAGCTTAATGCACTTAGTGCTATGTCTTCATCTCACATAGAATCATAGAATGCTCAAGGTTGGAAGGGACCTCCAGAGGTCATCTAGTCCAACCCCCCTGCACACACAGGGTCACCTAGAGCATGTGGCACAGGACTGCGTCCAAGCGGGTTTGGAAGATCTCCAGAGAAGGAGACTCCACAACCTCTCTGGGCAGCCTGTTCCAGTGCTCTGTCACCCTCACTGTTAAAAAATATTTCCTTAAGTTCCTGTGGAACTTTTGCTGCTTCAGTTTGTGGCCATTACCTCTAGTTCTGTCGGTGGCCACCACTGAAAAGAGACCAGCACCATCCTCCTCACTGCCTCCCTTGAGGTACTTGTAGACACTGCTCAGATCCCCTCTCAGCCTTCTCTTCTCCAGGCTGAACAGGCCCAGCTCCCTCAGCCTCTCCTCATAGGGGAGATGTTCCAGGCCCCTGATCATCCTTGTGGCCCTGCCCTGGACTCTCTCCAGCAGCTCCACATCCCTCTTGTACTGTGGGGCCCAGAACTGGACACAATACTCCAGATGTGGCCTCACCAGGACTGAGTAGAGGGGCAGGATCACCTCCCTCGACCTGCTGGAGATACTCTTCTTCATGCACCCCAGGATCCCTTTGGCCTTCTTGGCCACGAGGGCACACTGCTGCCTCATGGTCAACTTGTCGTCCACCATGACACCCAGGTCCTTCTCTGCAGAGCTGCTCTCCAGAAGGTCAGTCCCCAGCCTGTACTGGTGTCTGGGGTTATTCCTTCCCAGGTGCAGAACCTTGCACTTGGCCTTGTTGAATTGCATGAGGTTTTTCACCACCCAGTTGTCCAGTCTGTCCAGGTCCCTCTGGATGGCAGCACAGCCCTCTGGGGTATCACCTACTCCTCCCAGTTTCGTGTCATCAGCAAACTTGCTGAGGGAGCACTCTGTGCCTTCATCCAGGTCATTGATGAATAAATTGAACAGGACTGGACCAAGGACTGACCCCTGGGGGACCCCGCTAGCTACAGGCCTCCAACTAGACTCTTCACCGCTGATCACCACCCTCTGAGCTCTGCCATCCAGCCAATTCCTAATCCACCTCACTGTCCACTCATCTATCCCACACTTCCGGAGCTTGCCCAGGAGGATGCTGTGAGGGACTGTGTCAAAAGCCTTGCTGAGGTCCAGGTAGATAACATCCACTACTCTCCCCTCGCCTAGCCACCCGGTCATTCCATCATAGAAGGCTATCAGGTTAGTCAAGCATGATTTCCCCTTGGTGAATCCATGCTGATTACTCCTGAGCACCTTCTTATCCTCCACATGTTTGGAGACAACAGCCAGGATAAGCTCCTCCATGACTTTTCCAGGGATGGAGGTGAGGCTGACTGGCCTGGGTCCTCCTTCTTGCCATTTTTGAAGACTGGTGTGACATTGGCTTTCTTGCAGTCTTCTGGCACCTCCCCCGTTCTCCAGGACCTTTCAAAGATGATGGAGAGCGGCTTAGCAATAACATCCGCCAGCTCCCACAGTACTCTCAGGTGCATCCCGTCAGGGCCCATGGATCTGTGGATGGCGAGTTTCCCTAAGAGCTCCCTGACCCAATCTTCCTCTACCCAGGGCGAGTCTTCCTCTCTCCAGGCTTCTTCGCTTGTCCCTAGGGCCTGAGGCTTTAAGGTGCTGCCCTTGGTAAACACCAAAGCAAAGAAGGCATTCAGCAACTCTGCTTTTTCTGTGTTATTCGTAACCAGGGTACCCACCCCGTTCACCAGTGGACCCACGTTTTCCCTGATCTTCCTTTTGCTGTTAATATATTTGAAGATTTTTTTTTGTTATTTTTAATGTCTCATGCCAGATTGTGCCTTAGCTTTCCTTGTCGCATCTCTGCATTCCCTGACTACGTTCCTGTATTTCTCCCACGGGGCCTGTCCTTTTTTCCACATTCTGTATACCGCCGCCTTCTGCTTGAGCATTGCCACAAGCTCCTGGCTCATCCACGCAGGCCTCCTGCCCCCTCTGCCTGACTTCTTACACACAGGGATGCACTGTTGCTGGGCGTGGAGGAAGTGCCGCTTGAAAACTAACCGGCTCTCTTGGGTCCCCCTTCCTTCTAGAGCTCTAGCCCATGGGATTCTTCTGAGGAGGTCTCTGAAGAGGCTAAAGTTGGCCCTCCTGAAGTCCATGGTTGCAAGGCTACTTACAGCCCTGCCTCCTCCTCGCTGGATCCTGAACTCCACCAACTCATAGTCACTGCAGCCGAGACTACCCCCCACCTTCACATCTCCTACAAATCCCTCTCCATTTTATAGCACGAGGTCCAGTAGCCCACCTCTCCTCATTGGCTCCTCCACAACCTGCGTCAAAAAGTTATCGTCGATGCTCTGCAGGAACCTGCAGGACTGCTTGTGCCTGGCTGTGTTGTCCTTCCAGTTGATGTCAGGGTAGTTGAAGTCCCCCATGAGAACCAGGGCCTGTGACTGTGAGGCAACATCCAGTTGACTATAGAAGGCCTCATCAACTTCCTCGTCCTGGTCAGGTGGCCTGTAGCAGAAACCCACCACAGTGTCTCCCACATTAGCCTGCCCTTTAACCCTTACCTACAAGCTCTCAACTCGCTCATCCTCCACTCCCACGTTGAGCTCCATGCATTCCAGTTGCTCTCTCACATAAAGAGCAACTCCACCACCTCGCCTTCCCAGCCTGTCCTTCCTAAAGAGCACATAGCCTTCCATGGCAGCGCTCCAGTCGTGTGAGCTATCCCACCATGTCTCTGTGATTCCAATGAGATCATGATGCTGGGACCGCACACAGATCTCCAGTTCGTCCTGCTTATTCCCCACGCTTCGCGCATTGGTGTACAGGCATTTCAGGAAAGTAATGATGTTGTCCATTATTTCAGTTGTCGCTTGTATGATTTTGGACCTCACTGAAGATGCCATTACTTGCAAAATGTCAGTTTTCACCCCTTTTTTTTGCTAATGGTAAATCAAATTTTGGCAAAATTGCAGTGGTTTTCTTGTATACTGATTACTCTGTGAAGAGTTAAAATCTGGAGGAAGCTAGTAACTTCAAGTGCCCATATCTTCAATGAAAGCTAGAAATTGGATTTACACCCTCTAAGCCCTCATTTATATAGCTTAAATAGACAGCCAACATTTTTACTTTTCTGGAAGCCATATAAATATTTAGATACTATTAAAGTGCCTAATTATGTTCTGCAGTGTGAGGCTGTTCTGGTAAAATTCAGAGGTTTTATTATTCAATTAGTAAATGGATTAAATTGTGTCAGGATTAGCCTAGCAATTTATTTGTATTATATAATGATTTAAAACAAGTAATTTTTGACTGCTATGACAGTACACATTCTTTATGCACCAAGTGTGTTTTTCATTTAACAACCTTCTCAGCAAGGTCATCATCTTTTAACTTAACATAATCACAGGTTAACATTTCTTTCCATACTCGCTTTTGTTGTAGCAGCCCTCACGTTTAGAGTGAGTGAGTGTTTTTTTTGTCCAAAACTCAAGCTGCATTTCCATGCTCCAGGTAGGGATTTGTGCTGACTGTGCATGATATTAAGCAACAATGGATTAAAAGAAATAAAATACATTATGCATTTTTACAGTGTTTATAATCATACCAATTCAAGACCTCAGAAAAGCTACAATTCCTTAATGATGACTTTTCCTACCAACAGCTGCGTAATCAAGTTGTGGTTTTATTTTTTTCTTCTTTTTTGATGATCTTCAATGACCTTTCAAAGCAACAGAGAACAGCATGATCTGATTGTAGAAAGCAAACACAGCCTTTCCCTAATTATGGACCAGATAATCCTTTCTGATTTTTGCAATGGAGAGGGTGATAACAGCAAATCTGTTAAAATATCTGAAAAATATGGTCATGTGCCAAGTCATCTTACCTGATGTTATCTTCTGCCTTCTCATTTCCCCCTTCTTTTATAGTTATATTTTTGAAGAAAAAATGAGATTCTAGGAAGGCTAGATATGCGAGAAGGGTTATGGGTGAAATGATTCTCTTGGCTCATGATTTAAGAAATGTATAGGTATCGTCCATTGACTATTTTCTCTAGTTTAATATTTGGGCTAGAAAGTACTCTGAGAGGGACTGAAAAAGCCAAGGTGCAAGTATAAGGAGATGGCAGTATGCTTAAGTTGTGTGGAAAATCTCGCTGTCAAGAACTGAATGTCCAAAAAGGAGACAGAGGAGTCCTAAAACTTTATTCAAATAAAGGGAGAGTCCATGGGGCATGGCCCTGTGGGGTCTCTCAAATTGCTGGAGGACGCAGCCCCCCTTTTATCCTAATTTCCCGACCGAAGGACGCCCTTTCCTTTTCCCCATTGGCCAAGGTTCTCAGCAGTTACAGCCTTCCCGGCCCACCTATACCAAACTCCTGCCTCCTGCCATCTGTTCTCACCTAAGGTCACCTGACTCCTTTGTCCCCCTTGCTGAAGAATGTGGGGGAATTCCCTTATTTCCCTCCTTTGTAAAGCCCCCCAACTCTTGGCAGATGCTCTTTTGTCCCACTCACTCATGGCTCCGCTCAGTCTCCCTCCTGCCTTTGTCCTGCTCTTCAGCCAGACTGTGGGGGAATCCCCTTATTGGTGGACGCACAAACTTATGTATTCCGCTCAGTTAGAAGAACAGGAAGAGTCAATTGAGTAGGGAGAAGCCATCTAAAATCTATTTTTTTTCTTCCAGAAAGTATGGAGATCCTCATAACCAGGAATACAACCTGTGGTTATTCACAAGTCTAGTAACAGTCCCCAGCTCCCTTCTTTTGGGAAGGCCCTTGGTATGTCTCTGCTGTGATTCTGCAGTGGAAACTTGTGCTAGGACAGGATATTGCCCTCATGTTCATGCTCTCTATAGGAAATCAAATTCTTGTCCTGCTGTAACTACTGTCTTGTCCTCCTGTCATAGTAAACTGGAGTCATGACCTGGACTTTTCTCCAGGTTTCTGTGTTTACTGGTTACTGGGTTTAGTTGCACTAACTTTAAAGTTCCTCTTTCTTTTCTCTGTGAATTCATCAGGAGCAATATCAGGCCATTGACCTCAGTGAGATTTCTCCTGTTTTATTTTTGTGTGGAGACAAAGGAAAATCGAGGCATATGTAGGTTTAGAAAGCGCATGTGTATGTCTGTTTTGATGGGCAAAGTAAGGATTGCACACATAAAAGCGATTCTTGTTTTTGCAGTTGAAATAAGCATCATATTTAGACCTTAGGTTCGTTTGCCATGCTGTGGTTTACAGTTACTCAGTGAAGATATCAGTAACATGTATATTTTGTTGTTTTTAATTCTGTTGGTCATGAAGCAAGGAGAAACAAGTAGCCCAAGTCTGTCATGTACAGTCAGCACTTGGTGCATATAGTAATATTGTCTTTTTGACATTGAACATAAAAATATAGCCTGTGACATTTTTTTTTACCATAATAAATATATCTCAAAATGCATGTAGTCAGATTTTTGGTCTCATATGCAAATGATTAAAAAATGAGAATGAGCTGTTCCAACTATTCTAAAACTGTCAGACAAATTACTTCAATAACGTGATCTGGTATTGCCTGTGCACGACTTACTTAAATTTATGTCATTATGTCATGGAAACTGACTTAATTTCTTATATTAATACTGGAGACTTTGAACTAATGTGTCTCTAGGCAAAACTATTGCTATTTAGGCAGAAAACACCTTATACGTAATTTGATATCTTGCAAGAATGCCTCAAGTTGACCTTCTGGGCAGTGCATGGTGTTGACCCAAGTATAATCTGTCAGAATCCTAGGCTAAAATCATTACAGAATGTATCCAGCTTCAGTGCTAATGGCTTGACAGTATGCTGACTAGGGCCTCTCTGCTGGATTTTTTTCCTTCACGTTCCTGCTGAAGGCCAGACAGCAACAAATGGTCACCACGTATAGCATGATTTGCTGGCGTTTCTGTTTTTTCACAAGGACAATTTTGTGCGTCACATCACATAGTGATATAGTACGCATGCTCGAACTTTTATGTACTCGCCCACATGGCAGTGGAAAATTACAAATTCATGAGTTGCAGATCTGTAGATAGAGAAATATTGTGTAATTAAATGCAAAATAGCAAGCTCAGTTAAAATGCTTGCATTAAAGGATAAAAAAATCCTTCAACCAGTGGAATTTCATGAGAATATCAAAGTCAAAACATAAAGTTTGTGAAGATATTGCCACCTTTTTGTTGTTGTTATTGGCACAATATTGGAGGAAGAGGAGAAAAAAAAAAAGCCAGTGTGAGTCCAGACCATTGAAGACCCAAGCTCAAATCTTGTATCAGGTTTGACAGGAAATAATTCAGGTTCTTGTGTCTTTGCGAATTTTTAAAAAGATGGTTTGAAAAATAAAATAAGCAGCCATAGGTTTCTCTCATTGCAGAATAATAAAAAAGGCATTTTATAAAAGCTTTTTCACACTCAGAAAATTACAATAATGGAGTTTATCGATCCAACTCTAGCTTTGTTGAATTATGTATTTAGAGTTATTACTACTTACTATTCAGGAGGCGTCTGACTGTATAGCAACTTCACCACTCAGAAGATGACACAGATTTTGCAAGGTGAACTGTAAGTAAGTAGCCTGATCTGGGAAGTATGGACTAACATTTGAGGGGACATAACACGAGGCCAAACAGTACAGTGTTTCTTATTCTTTATATAGGCAGTTAAGGTAAGGACAATCACTTCTAATTGCCTGCATAAAATCTATGGGAATATAACCTCATGATTGCTATAACAATACCAAAACTTGTAACAATTGCAGAAGTTTCTGTGTCTAATCATAGCACAGATAAAGACTACAGGTTTATAAATCTGTTTTGTTATACCAAATCCCATGTTATGCCATGGCCCTACTAAGGAGCTGGAATTTAAGTTGTGTTGATTTTAAGGAAGCACTTCGACACAATATGTAGTTGTGCTGTGTGGTTTGCATTGTTCTGTAATGCCATTTACTAATTTGTTATTCCAGAACAGTTTTCCTTTTGTAAACTGGAGTTCAAAATACAATCCCGCTTAAAATATTCGCCATGTAGGTGTTTAATGAGATTCTTGATACATTCTGTTTTGCTTAATTAAAAAGCTGAAGAGAGTAGTACCTTGGTCTTGAATATGTGTGCATACATCTATACTCATATGCCCAAATTGCTGGAGGAAATCCTGACGTTATCTAAATGGAGTAAATGCCTAGTATGATAGGGAAGAGCACCTTTAATGTCAGAGCAACAGATCAAATTTGAAATCAGTCCTTGAAATGTTGTGTTTATCAATCACAACTGTTCCTGTTCAGAGGATCTAGAAACTAAAACTAACGCTTGAAAATCCCTAAATCACTAATTCAGTATATACTAACCTGTTTTATGAAGGTCCTGTTCAGTCTTGCAATGACTTAAACTCTGTGAATAAATGTTAGTGTGTCTGTGGTTATCACAGGAGAAATGATTGTCTACTTATCCTTGTGTGGTTTGGCTAGTCTAAGTGTGCTTTCTTTTTCATGGGTTGCATCTGTGAAATGTTGCAGTTTGAAAGCTGTAGTGGTAGTGGTGATGGAGGGGGGAAGGAGATATCAAATCAGTATTGGATTCACAAACAGTCTGTGGACCGTAGGTCCAATCGCCTTCCTAGGAGCGAATCAAGTTCCCAAATAGTGTGATCAACTATAAGCTCGACCCTGGTAGCATCGGATTCACGAACGGTCTGTGGACCGTAGGTCCGATCGCCTTCCTCCAAACAAATAGTCAAGTTCACAAACAGTATGATTTATTCAAATGCAACATTTACAAAGCAGGTTTCGGATGTCAGTACAGGAAATTCTCTACTAGAGCGTGGGGTTTTTAGCTAGCTCTGATGTACAAATGTGCAATGATCACTCACCCCAGAAGATGGGAGAGGGCTCTCAGTCTCGAGTCTCCTCAGGCGGTGTTCCAGTCCGAGGGGAGGAAAGGGGGCTCAGCCTGTCAACTGACCCAAGAGTTACGATGGATTCTTCCCTCTCCCTTTTCATCCTTAGTTCACCTTTTATACTTTTCTTTACATTCAGGTGGAGCTTGAGTGACTAGAGTCATACTTAATATTGTTACTGATTGGTGAAAAAGTTTCTCGCTGTCATTTAAAGGTAAAGTCAATCGAAAATCTAGAGCGCATGCTCAGTGAGGAGTGGTCGTACCTCAGAGGCGGGTAACTTTTGGGATGGAGATGTGATTTTGACATTATAATGAGCAAAGTTCAAGCAAAGTTCATCCAAAAGGAGTGATTTGCCACCTTTGCTGGCTCAGCACCGGACATGTTATCGTATATCTCCCATTAGACAGCCACTGCGCGGCTTATCAGCAGCCCAGCACAGGGAGTGCAACAGAGATTGGCCGCGGTGCCTTCACTCTGCTCCATCCTCCGTTACTCCCCTTTGCAGCTGCGAGGAGGGCAGATTGTGTTGCCTAGGGAACCGTGGAGGAGCTGAGTCAGTGTGTACCAGCCGTCCTGGAAGTGGCAACTGTGTATCACCCCAAGCAAGCTTTTGTAATGCCAAAACTTCTGTCAGGTCCTAGTTTTCCTCTCAGTTCCTGCTTTCAAACAATTCTTCCACAGCATCGTATATGCAACTGCTAAGGCATCTAAATTTCTCAGATTGTCTTGATCAAAGGCTTCTTCCTACATCAAGCTCTGATACAGCTTTCTATGACTAATCATCTAGAGTAATGTGCTGATTAACTTTCTCTAAATCCTTACTGGTTGAGATTGTTTATTTGCAAGTTGTAAAATCGTCAGCTTCTCCAGAGAACCAATATCAAACAGTTGCCTAGCAGCTTTGAGATTCACGATCACTCTTTTGCTGCTGGGACTGTAGCTAGCAAGGCAAAAGTCCAGAGTCCAAGTGTGTTGGCATGCAGGAGGATGAACATAGGAGCCTGGCTTTTAGATCATAATTCTAACAGGTGTTGTATTGCCCATCATGCTCTTTAAGAATCAAAACCTTAAAATCATATTTAATGTGCTAATATTCTCAAAGAACAATACTCAGGTGGTTAAACCATTGGTGGTGGTTTAACATAAAAGACTAAGACTTTTTTCAGGAGGAAGTGAGGGTATTCACATGAGGTTATGTTCTTGGTGATGCCCTGAGAACTCCTTTTCTTCAGGCTGATGGCCTTTTTTTTGACTTGCCTTGCCTTTAGAATTGACCTACTCAAACTTTCAGCTATAGGCTATGACTGGAAAACATAAATGTCTGGCAATTTTTCTTTGATAGCACATTCAATTGAAAATTAGGCCTAGATGATAGAAGTATGGGACAGGCAAAAGAAAAAAGGTGGAGAAATAGAGAGGAAAAGAGAGAGGGAGTAAGCAAAACCCACATGGATTTACCAGACTTCTGTGGAGAGGGATATCACCATTTACTTTCACAAAAATCTATAGACATCATTATAGGCTTCATTTGGAAAGCACAGCAGTATAGCTGCCTTTTCCAAGTACTTCATGTACTGCTAGAAAAAGGACCTTTCCTTTCACTGCATCTTTCCTTGATCACTGCAGCTCAAATTAAGCAATGACAACAAGAAATGTCTCCCTTCACTTTTGGCCTGTTGATGACCTCTGTGTGCATCTGGGAAAACAAAGCAGAAGAGCCAAAGCTTCTGCTCCTAAAACATGATATATATGTCCCATATGTGCCTGATGAAGTGGTTCCTGTTGTTTACATGCTCATACAAGAGGAAGGGGAATTTTGAAGCCTGCAAAGGCTATGTCATAACAAAGCGGAGCCAGGCACGACCCTGCAGCTGTCCATATTGTTTATTTTTGACCCCCTCCTTGACATAATTTTGGGTTATTTTGACCCTGATGGTGCCTTGCTACAGTCTGGTTAGTATGGATATTTAAAGATTTGGGAGCGGACAGAATGGATGCATCACCTATGGGGAAAAGAGAATTAGGAGTCTCAAAAGTGTTTTCTCAAGATGGCTATAGGCAAGATGTGCTTGCTGTGGTCTGCACACTCTATTTTTAATAAGTGTTTTGCTTATTTTGCTTTATCAAATTATTCCTACTGTGCTAAGAGGAAACTCCACAAAAAATAATCAATAAACCTTGTACTGATTTATCTTGGACTATTTAGCTGATGAGTTTATGAGTGAGAAGATAATGAGAATGGTAGTGATAGCTCTCTAAAAATAGAGGCAGTATGGTACCCCAGATAATAAAAGTTCATACAACTTAAATTTCGCACAGCTGAATACATAAGTGTCTTCAGCAAATGCTTAGTTATGACTTTAAAACAGTTGCTTTGAAGATAATCAGAGATCTCTTGCACTGATAAATGCTTTATTTTCTGTGTTTTTTAACCACACTGTAATAGCAGTTTTTGTTATAATTTGTATCCATTTGCTCCATTATCAATTGTATCAATTTGCTCCATTAACTCGTGGCTCCGTGGCTGGTGTCATCGCCACAACTTTGGTTTCTTCGGTAACAGGAAGCCTTACACAGCAGCAGGCATGATGGAATCTGATGGTATCCATCTTTCTCAAAGGGGGAAGAGAGCCCTGGGACATGAGTTAGCGGGGCTCGTCGAGAGGGCTTTAAACTAGATTCAAGGGGGGAGGCGGGTATCATCAGGGAAGCAGGTTGTGGGGTAGGCGATGGCCTCCCATGCCACTCGCAGTTGCCTTACTCCATAGCCTGTGTAGGGCGCCCTAAGCCTGAAGAGGTGAGATGGGAAAATAAGAGAACTTCTGAAGGCCCGCATGGTCAAGTTCCAGCTGCCCCAGCTAGAAAGAGAGGCACATTGGGTGCCCAACTCAAATGCCTCTATGTAAACGCATGCAGCATGGGGAATAAACAAGGGGAACTGGAGATGCATGTGCGATTGCAGGGCCATGATCTCATTGCAATTATTGAGACATGGTGGGACAGTTCTCATGACTGGAACGTGGCCACGGAAGGCTTTAGGCTTTTTAGGAAGGACAGGTCAGGAAGGCGAGGTAGCAGATTTGCTCTTTATGTGAGAGAGCAACTGGACTGTACAGAGCTCAGCATAGGGGAGCACGAAGCGCGGGTCGACAGCCTGCAGGTGAGAATTAAAGGGCAGGCCAACAGGGGTGACACTGTTGTGGGAGTTTACTACAGGTCTCCTGACCAGGGAGAGGAAGTGGATGAGGCCTTCTACAGGCAGCTGCAAGAAGCCTCACAATCCCCGGCCCTGGTCCTTATGGGGGACTTCAACCACCCTGCTCTCTGCTGGGATAATCACACAGCTAGGAGCAGACAGTCCAGGAGGTTCCTGCAGAACATTGCAGATAACTTCTTGATGCAGGTGGTTGATGAGCCAACAAGGGGAGGGTTGCTGCTAGACCTGATACTAACAGAGATGGTCTAGAGGGAAATATGAGGGTTGGGGGCAGTCTTGGCTGCAGTGACCACGAGATAATGGAATTGACAATCCTGCGAGGAGGAAGCTGGGCAAGAAGTAGGATTGCAACCCTGGACTTCAAGAGAGCTAACTTTGACCTCTTCAGGGAGCTCCTTGGAGGAATCCCCTGGGCAAGGGTCCTAGAAGGAAAGGGGGTCCAGGAGAGTTGGCTACTATTCAAGCACCACTTCCTGCAAGCTCAGGATCCGTGCATTCCTATAAGAAAGAAGTCGAGGAAGGCGAGCAGGAGACCTGCGTGGATGGGAAAGGAGCTGTTGGGTAAACTTAATGAGAAAAAGAGTACGTACGTAATGTGGAAGAAGGGCCAGGCCACATGGGAAGAATATAGGAACATTGTCAGAGAATGCAGGGGTGCAACGAGGAAGGCCAAGGCCTGTTTGGAATTAGAGTTAGTGAGAGATGTCAGGGGCAACAGGAAGGGCTTCTACAAATACATCAACAGCAAGAGGAAGGCTAGGGAAAATGTTAATCTAGAAGGCTAGGAAATGTTGGAGACCATCTCTAGGCATGTCGAGGAAAAGAAGGCGATCAGGAGTAGTTAGCATGGATTCAGTAAGGGGAAGTCTTGTCTGACAAACCTGATAGCCTTCTACGATGAGGTGACCAGCTGGATGGATGATGGGAGAGTCGTGGATGTTGCCTACCTTGACTTTAGCAAGGCTTTTGACAGAGTCTCCCATAATATCCTCAAGTCTGGAAAAAATATGGAAAGCTCCAGATGTGTGGACTGCACGAGTGGACAGTGAGGTGGATTGAGGACTGGCTGAATGTCAGAGCCCAGAGGGTGGTGATAAATGGGGCTGAGTCTGATTGGAGGCCTGTGGCCAGTGGTGTCCCGCAGGGATCAGTACTGGGCCTGATGCTCTTCAACTTGTTCATCAATGACTTGGACAAGGGCACACAGTGCACCCTCAGCAAGTTTGCAGATGACACCAAACTGGGAGGAGTGGCCGACACTCCTGAGGGCTGTGCTGCCATTCAGAGGGAAATAGACAAGATGGAGAGTTGGCCAGAGAGGAACCTCATGAGGTTCAACAAGGACAAGTGCAGGGTCCTGCACCTGGGGAGGAATAACCCCAGGCACCAGGACAGATTAGGGGTTGACCTGCTGGAAAGAAGCTCCGCAGAGAGCGATTTGAGAGGCCTGGTTGACAAGTTAACCATGAGGCAGCAGTGTGCCCTCATGGCCAGGAAGGCCAATGGGATACTGGCCTGCATCAGGAGGAGCGTTGCCAGCAGGTCGAGGGAGGGGATCCTGCCCCTCTCCTCAGATCTGGTGAGGCCGCATCTGGCGTATTGGGGGCAGTTCTGGGCTCCCCAGTCAAGAGGGACATTGAGCTTCTAGAGAGGGTCCAGCAGAGAGCCACCAAGATGATTAAGGGACTGGAGCATTTGTCATATGAGGACAGACTAAGCGAGCTGGGCCTGTTTAGTCTGGAGAAGAGAAGGCTGAGAGGAGATTCGATCAACATGTTCAAGTATCTGAGGGGTGACTGTAGGGAGGATGGGAGCAGGCTCTCTTCTCTGTGGTGGCTGGTGACAGGACGAGGGGTAATGAGTGTAAGTTGAAACACAGGAAGTTCCACCTCCATGTGAGGAAGAACTTCTTTCCTGTGAGGGTGACAGAGCCCTGGAACAGGCTGCCCACAGAGGTTGTGGAGTCTCCTTCTCTGGAGATCTTCCAAACCCGCTTGGACGCAGTCCTGTGCCACGTGCTCTAGGTGACCCTGCGTGTGCAGGGAGGTTGGACTAGATGACCTCTAGAGGTCCCTTCCAACCTTAACCATTCTGTGATTCTGTATGATAATATGTTTTATCAGAGGTGGAAATATGACCTATTGTGTTCATTGTATTGCTAACAAAGAATGTGACCAAATTTAGTTTGTGCTTACTTTATTTATGGCATGCTTCAAGAAAAGAAGAGAATTTAATGCAGTGTAGTAGTGTCTGGCTTTGATCTATAATTATTCAAGATGCTTTCTGTTGTGGTGCCCTTCAGATTGCTTCAGTAATTAAGCTTTATGGATGCAGTTGTCAGACATAAGGAACCCCCCAAAAGATAATTTTCCAGCTTGTTTGATGTCTGCTAAAAAGAAAATTTTCATGCTGTATTGTGTTCTTTTCAGTCCCTTACCAGGGTAGATGTATCAAGAAGCAGGATGCCAAATGGTGAAATATTGCAGGACTTAATTCAAGACAAGTCATTTCAAACAATGTATAATTCCCTGATTTTTGAGCGTTGCTCTCATGATCTAAATCACTTTTTTTTTTCCTAAATAACATAGCAGGAACTCCCTCAATATCTTTTTTTTTTTTTTTCAGAATAATACATGTTTGACCCCTTTCACGTTTTCTTGGTATAACAAAAAAGCAAATAGAGGACTTTTAAGTGATTTCTCCAGATTAAATATATCTCTCATATTTAACTTAAACAGGCTTTGCAGAACCATCCATGGCAATTTGTGGCTTAGTAACCCAGCAGTTGTGACAAATAGTGAGAGAAAAACTGGTAGGCCAATAGAATGTACCAAGTGGCTTAAAAATTTGGAGACACTTAAAATCATAGCTAGTTCCTGGCACAAAAGCTGTAATGGATAAATTGCAAGTGCAAAAATCATAAAAGGCTGTATACAAATTGGAAAGCAAACACTAGATACTTAGTAAATGAAAGCCAAATAAAAATAAATTGGGCTAAAAAAAGAACTAATCAGAAACACATAAGAAATAGAAAATGCAGTTAAAACATAGCTAGCTTAAAAAGTAAATGAAACATGAAATTGGGAGAACTGATGAAAGCACTACTACAAGGAAATAGAATTCCAAGTGTTTTAAAAGTTGTTTTGATGATGCAGTAGAATTAAACAAGGAAGAAATAGCTTAAAATACTGCTTTTGTTGGCAATATGAAAGAGGAATAACTCCGGGATGCTTTAGATTTGTGTGAGAGCAATGCAGTGCACCATTTGGATTTGAAGCAATTCTGTCAACCTTGTTTGAACTTTCATAGAATCATAGAATGCTTAAGGTTGGAAGGGACCTCTAGAGGTCATCTAGTCCAACCTCCCTGCACACGCAGGGTCACCTAGAGCATGTGGCACAGGACTGCGTCCAAGCGAGTTTTGAAGATCTCCAGAGAAGGAGACTCCACAACCTCTCTTGGCAACCTGTTCCAGTGCTCTGTCACCCTCACTGTTGACAGAGCACTGTTGACGAGACTTTGTACGAGAACTTTTTGCTTAAAGCTCATGGTGCCAGTGGTCTGATCTGGCTTTACAGAACTCAGTAGGACTTTTGTTTCTGATTTGACTTCCCTGGAAGACTTTATCAGGCCTTAAGCCTGCAGGAGCATCGAGTGTAATGGAAATAATGTTTTTATCATTCGGGATGTTGAGCACTGCTGTGTGTTATGTACTCCTTTTTTGCTAGCAGTGAGGCAGTGTATTTGCAGTGACCCATGCTGCCTGTGCTGTTGGCCACAGTGCTTGTGCAAACCAGCAGCTCTGCTTTGAAATTGGAGGGGCAGAGAGTATACTGCAGAGAGATGATAATGTCTTCACCCCACTGTGGCAACCAGCTACTAAGGTAACAGCCTGATGGTAGGCAGCAAAGAATGCTTTCCCAAAGTTAGTTTAAGGCCGAGATCAAAGCAAATTGCAGCACTTAGTGGAGTGCAGTTCTGGCCTGTGACTAGGGCTCCTAGGCAGTACGGAAATATGTATGGCTGTGGTGCTAGTGATTTGAGGTAGGGAAGGAGATGAATAGCCATTTAAAGAAAAGCCTAGAGTTGTTCTTTGAAAACAAAGATATTAAAAGTTCCAGTGATAAACACGGAAGTGCAATACAGTTGAAATTACAGATGATTCCTATAATGAGGCCTGCAAATAGATGGAAATATAAAGGAATTCCAAAATGAGCCTCCAGCTTGTTTTTAATGGCTGTATTTGAGAAGAAATATGTTGAATCTCAGACTCCACTCAAGAGTGAAGAAAGAGACTGTGTTTCAGTCTCTTTTATTTTAGTCTCTTTATTTGTCAAGACCGTGTACTGGCAATTTATTTGTGTACCTGCAGTAAGTCTTCTATATTTCCTGTCAGTGAATAATGAGGATTCTCTAATCACCTGTTCGTACTATGACTACTGTGTTCTTTTCTGCCTGAATAAATTACTGGATACCAACAGCAAGCAATAAAAAAAGCCCCAAATATTTGTAAGTTAGGGTATGGGAGCAGAGATGGGAAATGGTCTGAATTTTATCACCGGGCAAAGAAAGAAAACAGATTGAAGTTGATTGCATGAGCACATTTGAGAATAAGTTGATGTACGAAGGCAGAATTCCATAGGAGAGCTTTAGTGGTACCAAGTGCTGCCTGTTTAACGCCCCAGCTCCCATCCCTGATGAGTGCACTGCACAAAACTGTATTGCTGGTGTTAGTTTGCAGTGAAAAAACATTGGTTTTAAGAGGCCAAAAATGCATAAGAACCACCTGTCCTTCACTGATTGAAGTTCACTTTAGCACGGGAGCCCGCATGGGCACTGGCCACGGTGGTGCTGGCCCAGATGGTGGCTCTCTGGTCATGTGTGGAGACCTTGGCGGTGACTGTGCAGCACCGCGCTGTCCCTAACACTGTGGTTCCTCACCTGAAGCAGCTCATCTACTGCCCAGTTTATGTGTAAATTCTACTTTTCTTTTTTTTAAAAAGAAAAAAACAAACTTTTTTTTAGCTTTATTTTTTAGGTCTGCTGGTCAGCTGTGAGTTTGTTTAGAGAGTATTTCCAGGAAGCATTGATTGGTCAAAAATGAAAGCCTCCATACATATTTAATATTTCAAGTTTGTTTAGGAAACATTTTGATAACTTGTTCTGAAAAAAAATTTCGATCCAAAAGTACCGAATTTGCTTTTTCTCATTTTTTAATTTTCAGATTTAAGTGAAAAGTTCAGAAAATGACTTTTCCATGAAATACTGTCTTTCTACTTACACATATACAAGCATGAGATACTGTAATTACATAATTCTTCTGAGAGAAAAGTTACTCATGTTCAAGGTGTGTGTGTGTGTGTGGTGTAGTTTTTTTGTTTGTTTTTTTGTTTTTTTTTTTTTCTACATCCTTTATTTTTTTTGCTGAGGGTGATAATGATCTAGGATTCTTATTTGAGTTGGATAAATTACAGCCAGGCTGTGTATATGACAGGAAGATGTGAAAGAGGAGAGCATTAGATTTCAAGAGACAGTCAGGTAGTCAGGTACAAAGATTTTTTGACTTGGACCCTAGGGATCACTAGTGCAAGCCCTGTTGAAAGCAAGGCTAATGTCAGAGCTATGTGAGCTTGCCCTGAACCTTGCCCAGGAGGCTGCTGAGCACTCCTGAGGGTGGCAATGGCACCTTCTCTCTGGGTGTCAGTTCTAGCATTGGGTCATCTTTGTGGAGTCTCCTTTCAGCTTTGCCTCCTGTGTTTTGTGAGAAGAGTAGGAGAAGTAGAGGAAAGGAAAATAATGGCACTGATGATAAGATTGTGCAGTCACAAAGTCTTATTTCTTTAAAAATTCCCTGTGGAACTATTAATTGCCTGCCTGCCTTTTGGCCTCTGAAAAAAAGACATTAATTTGTGCATTGCAACCTAACTTTATTTCACTATTTTTATTTTTTAGTATTTTTTCTCTTTGCTTTAATCTCGGCTTAGTCTTGTGTTTTTTAAAAAACACATATGCTATACATACATATGGGAATATGCAGGAAGAAAGGGTGGTGCAGCCAGAGATGAAAACAGTGGTCTGATTGCTTGATGGATAAAGGATTTTCTGAGGCCAACCAATATGGGAATATATGGGATGAGTTGATTGCCTCTGTGTTCTGAATTGGGTTACAAAATATGGGAATACAAAGGGTGAGATGTTAATAAGGATCACCTGTGAGATAGAGATGTGAGGATATAGAGATCACCTGGGAGAGTTTTTAAAATACCCTGGGCAGAAAAAGAGCTGTTGGGCTTTTCCTGCTCCTCTGTTCTCTCGCACATGCAAACTTCCTCAGACCTCTGGTAAATAATACAAAACAGCACTTGCATTCTAAACAGTACATTGGGGGCATTCTGTACATAATTAATCATGTTAACATTACCTGGTTGCTGTTAAACCAAAGCTGCAGATAAACTGAAAAATATAGCAGATGAGTTGGGCAAATAATCTATATCTTTTTCTTACTAATTGAAGCAAGAGTGGAAGACTATTTCCTCCCCTGAGGTGTAAGAAATACAAGGGAGTCTTGTAAGAATTAAGGATGTTGATGGGCAGATCAATGACTCAACCTTCAGGCAGAAAGCAATTATAGTGCACTTCAGTTGTCCAGATTAGGATTTTGGTTATTTTGGGATGCCAGATAAGAAAGACTTTTTTTTTTTTTTCTTGTAAATATTTTCTTCTTATTTACATTCAGAATTCTGATGAAACAGTGTAGTTTTTTAGCTTAATTGCCAGGGGTCTGTTTTATTAATTGCAACTGCAATTAACATCCATCTTAGAGAACAATATATCAAAAGTATCATATTCTCATGGCCCTCTGCTTTAATGCCCCTGTTTTAATACCTTTCTCTATACTGTTTCCTCCTAGCCTTATCTTGTGTTTTCCTTGTCTCTCCCCTTTCTCAAATACTAATCCCAAATCTTCATTTTTAGATCTCATACCATACCTCCCAAGAAGCAGAATGCACACTGAAGCTGCTACCCCTCTCTGTTTAAGCTTTGATTTATTAATTATGCTTTGAAAAACAGTTACCAAAACCAGTTAATATAGAGACTATGCTGAGGCAAGTTTTGCCAAACAGTTTTATTACTTAACATTCCTATAAACATTCATAAATGTTTTAAGTGTTCATCAGGCAGTCAGCGCAGCACTATTGTGGGTTATATGGCTGCCTTTTGTGCTTATCTGCACTATCGAAGAGGGGAAAGCTGCAGAACAATGAGGATGCATAGTAGTTTAAGGTCTGAGTTATGTTGCACAAGTGATTACACTGCAGAGACAGGTGATAACTGATACCAAATGTTTTAATGTAATCCCTGGACTATATTGCTGTACCTTTGCAAGCACTGTTTTGGGTATCTTTGCCTCACTCATGCTGTTGTGTGGGATAATCACTCTCCAAGGCTAAAACTAAATTCTAACTTGATTCCTTTAGTTACCATTTGCCTGGTAGATATGTAACTTCAGAGTTTTGTATGGTATTTGGGGAAGTTTTAGGACTGAAATAAACCTCTCTTACAGTAACAATATCCTGTACATTATCTACATGAGTGTCTATTATGTGCAAAAGCTTGGGTTATTGTTCTATATCTGAAAAAAGTCTAAACAAATAAGTTCAAAACTGCATCTGTACATCTTTGTAGAGACTAACAAAAATCAAAAGGGTATGAATCATTCACCTGCAGAGCTAGAGCTCTGTGCCACTGCTAGCTGCATCATCCAAAATAAACAGAATCACTTTATCGTAGCCGACAGCTGTAATGTCCTTATTTCATGTCCTTCACAGGAGGGACATGTCTCTGTTACATAATTATTATTATAAATATGATGAGTAGCATCACTTTCCTGTAAAGGCAGAGAGAAAAATGATGAAAACTAGTTGTATCTATTTAGGTGACATTTCATTTGTATTTGTGGCAGAAATTTCATGGTGATAGATTTAAATGCTCAAATGACAAAAAATGCATGAAACAATGTAAGATCAAATAGTTATAACAATAGAAACCTATAGTATCTTTGTTTTTCTTGCAGAGTTCAATGTCATAAAAGCCTCTCAACCTTATGGTTGTATCGTTTAGTTGATTTAGGAAAGAGTGTTTGGTGTCTGCATCACTATTAAAATAGTAGTTTATTGCCTCAGTGAGCATCAAAGTGAATCCTTTGGTTGCCTCCAAATACCACATTCACTTTGGTTCAGTTTGCAGAGTGGTTTTGCTCTTCATGAACAAGATGATGAAAATATTGATGGACAGAATGTATGTGTTCATATAAATCTACATATATATTCAAGGGTGTTTATGGGATTCATTTGATACATACAGATATGGTTCTGTAAAATCTTGAAATGAGAATATGAATTTTTGTGTGTTCACTCTTCTAGATGCTTCACCTGAGATATTAAACAGTGTCTATACCTTAAAAACTCTTAAAATGTGTCAAAGTAAGGTATTAAGGGAAAGTATTTAATAGTGGGCATCTAAAAATAGAAGCAGCTAAAAATCACTGGCTACTTTTCAGACAGTAATGAGACTTTATTTAGAATTCATATTGTTTTAAGGTATTTCCTTTTGGATAAGATAGTAGGACATCATGAAACATAATTTGAGTTTTTAACTCAAAGCAGTAATTCAGCTCCCTAGACTGACAGTCTCATGGTCATGGATATACAAATGAAGTCTACTAGCATTTGATGGACAAACTTTCAGGAGCTCAGGTGATTTCTGAGAGAAACTATGTCAGGTTTGCAGAACATGAGGATTTACAGCAAGAATTTGAATGTTATATTAATTGAGAAATTTCAAGTTAATAGCTGTAACTGGAAACAATAATCTATTCGCATCATGACTTAAAATCCCTCTGAAAGTTTTGATTGAGAAAACATAATTTCATGGAGAGACAAACAGTATAGACATGAGTGCCTTGTATGCAGGAAGTCTCAATTTAATCTTCTATTCTTGCCCCCTTCATAAACTAATTTTTCTCTCTACGTCTAATCAGGTGCAGCAATATAGGTTGATTCATATGATCAGTGGTAGCTAAAATGTGTATAAATGAGGCTGACACGAATGACAGCTGGAATCAAATGAGTGTGTGTGAGGAGTCCATAGATGAACCTTGCCAGGTTTGTTATGCACAATGATAAGTGGATATTGGATTGGTTAGGGATTGGTAGGGTTTAGGGTGAATGCATTGAGGGAATTTATCAACTACCTTGCTGCTTGTGCAGTAAAGCATTAATACTATTGGCTGAGAGTGGATGCTGGGTGGTACAACATTCGTAGTATCAGCTGAGCAGTTTGGGAGAATGTTTCTCTTCTGCTGAAACAATTTCTGAGCTAATGGCATTTTTGCCCAAATACTAATTTAGCAACTATAAATTCCTGCATTCATTTAAACGCAAACAAAAAACCCAACACTATGTATAAAATCTTTTCCACAAGTTGTAAAAGTATTCAGAAGATGATTATATGACCACATTCCTTGTTTAATCACATTTGATCCTTTTCTTACCAGTGAAGATGTTGAAATGACAGGAATAGTTCCTTCTTTTCCCTGAAGAACAGTTGGCATAGAAATGAACTCTTTATAATCTATGATAGAGAGAAGAGTTTACTTTTTAAACTGTTTTCTATTTATAGTTATTTTTTGTATTGTCAAGCATGAGATGCTTTGAAAGGCTGAAACACTGTAAGCTGAAGTACGGTGACCTACTCTTTCACTTCAAATGAATAAAGTAGCAGATACAGTAGACATTTAGAAAGGGAAAAGATTATACTTTTTAAGGCAGAAGGGGATTTGGCATAATAGAGATATATCTGTCTAGGCAGTATGTTAGGGCTCTATACTAACCCAGGAAGCAGAAACACACTTTTACAGTATTATATTATTAGACTAAATCAAAAGTTCAAGTCAGCATTTGATCTTCACCTAGGATTAGTGGTTCAGTGCTAGATTGATATTCTAGTGAGATTTCTCCAATTAGAACAATTACTTCTAAACCTAAATTTATTTTCATGTTTTTCAGGTTTTCAAAAATTAGCTGTTGTATCTTCGCAAGTTACAAAATAGGAAAAAGCTAGGTTTAAAGAAAAGCTTATGCCTAGTTAAAATGGGGTTTTGGGACTCTTCTACAGCTGCAAGCTTCAGAAATTTTTATGTAAATACGTACAGGCTCTTTATCTTGGAGGCTTTCAGAAAAAGTAGTAAGCACCTTAATTGTCATGAAACCTGTCATAAAACCATGAGTTTATTGAAATTAATGTTCTCTTGTAAGGTTTCCTTTCAGATTCAAATGGAGAAGTGTAGAGCTGATAATATCAGAGTATTCATTTTCTAAACTATTTGGACAGTCTGCCATGAGTTTTGAGTTTGAAAGTTAGTTGCACCTCCTCTCTGTATAGTGAGAAAATCATGTTAGAAAGCAATTAGAAGGGAAATAACTTTTAAACTACTAATGTGTTTATATATATATATATATATATATGTGTGTGTGTGTGTTTTTTTTTTTTAAAAAGGAATTGAATAAAAATGTATCTACTCTTTTGGGTAAGATTTTTGGATAGGAGTGATGGTCCTCCTTTCTCTATCAATAGCCAAACCAAAAGCTTGAGTTACACAACGTACCTGTAGAACCTCAGCTCATTCTGTAGCGTGTGTGGAAAGAATGTGGTATCCCCCAATAGCATATGTGGCAAGCACCCTGGGATGTAGGTCACTCAGTATCAGTATCTGTCATTTGCTCTACCTCAGTATGTAATGCATATACATACTATACATTAAATATGCATTCAAATATATGTAAAGCAGTACACAAGCATGATTTTTTTTCTCCATGCGTACTTCTGTATTTGCTGTTTCTCTGGGAATGCAGTCTTAAGCTGTAGAAGAAAATGTGCCCAGACACCCAACTATCTTTTCTTCTGTTACTTCTTTCTATCTGTTTTTGAAATGTTGCGAGTGATATTAAGATGTATTCCTTTCTTCTTGATCACCATTCAGTTGTTTCAAGAAAATGACACTTAAAATAATGGTTCCACTGGAAATACTAACAGTTGTCATGCAGGTGTTATAGTTTAGAGAAATGATACTTGTTTCAGACTAATAATTTTGTGAATAGTATTTCAAATGCTTCTTACACACCTAATTCAGGATACAATATCTTAGCTGTTGATATATATTCCTATCCCAGGAACCATGCTGTTACAGAACATATAGTTTTAAATAAGAATAAATAATTCATTTTCTTATTCATTGATCGACATTAATGAACTGCAACCACAGATTGATTTGTGTGTTGTAATAGCAGCTGACTGCGCTTAGTAATTTTGCAATAGCAAAGTGCACTTTAGAAAATACATACCGATGAGTACAGAATGGTAGCTTTCTGTGTGCACAGTGCATCTTTAGCCTTCATATCACAAAAAAATGTTTTCATAAACTCTGTGAATTCTGTTGGTGACAATGATGGGCTGCTACCACCATGATGTGCTGTATTATTTATATACATCAGTTGAATTTCTTCTTTCAGCTTGTCCTTTACTGTCAAGTAAAGTATTGCACTATTTGGTAAAGAAGAATCCTGCAATATAATTTGTGGGGCTTTCTAGAATTAAAAAGTATGCTATATCAAATGTAACATTTGTGAAATACTTTGTTTAGCATTGTTACCTTTCTCCCTGTACCCTCTGGTGGAAGGAGAAGTAATAAATGGTTCTTTCAGCATCTTGTTGAAAGGATGTTTTTTAAAATGATTTAATAAAGGTATGTAAGGGAGAAAGGTGCACTTAGCAGAAAAATTCCTCTCATAGAGCCTAACATAAAAGACATCTTATTTTATCTGTCAGGCCTTAAAAAAGGCCTAAATGTTACTAGAGTGCAAATATCTCAACTTTATTTTGAGTTTTGCTATATACTTCTGTTTGGTGGGTAGGAGATTCCTTCTTGATTAAAACTCTGAAATCATTCAGAAAAAAAATCAAAGGTGTGAGGAAAAGATGAAGGGGAAAAGAAATAGTATCTTCTGATCATTTGCATTTTAAGAGTACCTCCTCTCCAAATACAAAGTTTATTCTGAGATGTTTTCAGCTTGATTTCATCTTAGTTCCTCTGTGCACATGGTTACATCACTTCAAAGCATAAGTCCCATAAAGGAAATGAATATGAAATGGTTAATGAGTTCTTGCAGTTTTGTGGGAGAAGCATGCAAGCGTGTGCATCTCAAACTATGGCCCTCTGTTCAGCCCAAATCCTTAGTAGTTTGAAGCAATGAGTTTTTACTGTCTGAGATTTTGTTGAGGATGGAATAGAGGCAGCACCAGCTGTAGTACATATTTTATAGTGTTGTGACATACCTTAGTGCTTGAGTAATCTGATAATGAAATGTACAAGGATTAGTCAGGACATAGAAAATAAAAGCATGAATTATTGATTTTTTTGACACTTGTATTTTTTATTGGTCCATTTTCAGAACATTTCAATAAACCGGTACTGGTAACTGTCACTTGATGTTTTTTTAAATAATTAAGTTCTTAGTGTTTGCTTACTTCATGAAAATTTGTCAGAAAATATATTTGTCTGTTGCAAATGACATATTACCTATAATTATGATATCTTATGGATAGCGAGCACATTTCTGTAAGAATTAGTCAAATAGAATCCTTTGAGGTCTATTTAATTCTTCCATGTGCCCTAACTCCAGGGTTGAGTTTTAGAACTCCTACTGTTCTAAAGATTGCATAATATGCAGCATAGTACTACAATGGTAACAAATCCCATAACCTGTTATGTTAAAATAAAGTGCACCCGTATAAGATCTTAAGAGCAGAGCCTCTAAAATCAAATTCTGTGCATCAAACTGAGTAGAATATATAACAAATTAGACTTTACTATTTCAGCATGAATGGGCTCTCAAGAGACACAAATGTAAATTGAGGCATATTGTTGATTCAAAGGTTCCGCACAATTTCACAGGCACTAAGTCATGAGGGTGCTAACATTTTGAGTTTTACTAATTTTCTTATGCAAATTTGCACAAACTCTATATGTAGCCTTAAGTAGAGTTATTGCTCACTTTGTCTGTACACTTGCTCATTTCTCTGCCTTGTATTTAATGTCATGCTGAAGTCTTATTTTAACCATTCCTCTACAAAGCTACTGTGGAGGCATAGTACCTTGTTAGTAGATAATAGATGCCTTGTTAGTAGATAGTTAATCGCAAGGATACCTTGGTAGTGGATGGTTGACTGCAAAGACGAATGTCTTATCAGCAAGGAGCAAAGCAGGAAAAGGAGGAGGACTACAATCGCATGTGGAATGTCTTGTCAGCAGATGAGGAACAAAGCAAGGAGAAGATAACCACAACTGCATGGCTGGCAAGATGCTGGTTGGTTGTAATCTTTGCAACACTTGTGTTAAAAGAGTATAAAAGAAGTTGGTTTGAGAATAAAGTTGTCTCACTCTGCATCCCAGACTGAGTCCGTTCTTTCGCAAGGTGCAACAAATGGCGCCCAAGGTGGAGCTCGAAGACTAGCTGTCTCTCCGATTGCCCCGCCCAGCTGAACTCTCAGGATTCACGCTGAAAGGAAGCGTAAGGATCATGCTGAAAGGAAGCATCCTTTGTGCACACATCAAAGCCTCTTGAAAGGAAAGAGGTAAGCAGCTGGGAACTATGGGGTTACACCTAATGAAGGAACAAAAAAGATGTCTTAGAAGCCTTTCTTAAGATCTTAAAACAGCAGGGCAAGAAATTGGATGAGGAAGATCTACAAAAGGTTCTTGCGTGGGCTTCTAAAAACGATCCTTCAGTGAACAGTAAGAATGTATTTGATCCGGAGAAGTGGGACCAAATTGGGGTCCGATTGTGGGACCGTGCCGCTCGCGGTGATAAGGCTGCTGCTGGCCTGTTGCCACAATGGCGAGTTGTATTCGAAACACTGAAATCTCATAGTGGGTCGCAGTCGAACATAAATGATGGGGTTGGGCCCCCTGCCATCCCCTCCGCGCCTCCATTACCTCAATCATGTCCTGATGAAATTCAGAAAAGAAAACCCGCTGCAAAAGCCTTCGTGGTACTGCCACCTGATGACCAGGACGATGATCCTTTTGACTCGGGTCCTATTGACCCTGGAAAGGAGCCAGACCTATACCCCTTGGATCCGCATGATAAATGGGCCTCAGTGAAATGAGGAGCAAAGCAGGCGGGAGATGTGGGGATGCTGAAAGCCTTCCCCATTATCTATGCACCGGACCAGAATCCGCGTTGGGAAGGATTGTTGTATAACCTTATTAAGGACGTGTGGTGCACAGTGACAGATCATGGCCTTGGTGCTCCATACACCACCCACCTTATACAATCTCTTTGTGATACTTCAGTTTTTACTCCCCATGATTTTAAAACTTTGTTTCACCTCATTATGACTGATATGCAGTATATGATGTGGGAGTCAAAAATGAGACAGCTTGCTCGAGCACAGGAGGAGGAAAACCAGCAGCTGTCGAAAAGAGGTCCTTTACGGGCTGTTACTGTGGACATGCTAATGGGGGAGGGTGACCACAGTGCTCCAACAGCACAAGCAGAAATTCCCCCTGAGGGCCTGCAGCAAGTTAAGGCACTTGCTCTCTGCGCCCTTAAGGCTGTCCCAGAGACTGGTAAACCATGACAGCCTTTTGTTAATATAAGGCAAGATGCAAATGAGCCATATATGAAGTTTTTAGATCAGCTTAGTGAGGCTCTGGAGAAGCAGATTGATAATGAACAACCACGAAGCTACATTTTTAAAAAACTAGCAATTGAGAATGCCAACCTTGATTGCCAGAGAGTTTTGCAGCCACTAAAGGATCCTACTATTGATGACGTGCTGAAAGTGTGAATTAATGTCAGCTCTAAACTGTATGAATGCTCTCTTTTGGCCGAGGCATTTGCAACAATGTCTATGAAAAATCCATGTTTTGCTTGTGGCCAATTTGGGCATGTCCGTAAATACTGTCCAAAAACGCAAGCAAACAAAGGAGGAGCGCCCGGAATATGTCCGCACTGCCACAAAGGATGACACTATGCTAATCAGTGTCGATCAAAATTTGATAAGGAAGGTCGAGCGCTGGCCCCTTTGGGAAACTTCAAGCGGAGCGTGGCGAGGGGTCACGCCACGACAGCAAATCACCCTTCAGAGTGGCCTCACCGGGAAGCAGCTGCCACTTGTGCGCCAGCACAAGCAGCAGCGCCCGGGGTTGACCTGGCCACCACAACAGAAGTGCTAAATACTGATACCTCAGTTGTGCTAATTCCAACTGGCGTCCATGGCCCCCTGGGGCAAGGAATGGCAGCATCATTGATTGGGCGATCTTCAACAATGAGACAAGGGCTATTTGTGCTACCTGGAGTTATCGATGCAGATTTCAAAGGAGAAATTAAGATAATGGTATGGACTCTCATGCCACCATGTACTGTGCCAGCAGGGAGCCGAATAGCACAATTAGTATACTTTTTACCACAGACGCCAAATGCTGCAAAAACTAAACACGACACAGGCTCTTTTGGGTCCACAGGACAACCTGAGATTTTCTGGACTCAACAGATAACTACGAATTGGCTGCAGATATCCTGTACGCTACAAACAGGAATGATAAAGTTTAACGCACAAGGAATTTTAGATAGTGGAGTGGACGTTACAGTCATCGCCGCCTCGCAATGGCCTAACGGTTTACCCCTAATGAATGCACATACATTGCATTCGGGAATTGGTGGGCAGAGTACCCCGATGCAAAGCGAAAGACTGATAAATATTATTGGCCCAGAAGGGAGAACCGCAACCATTAGACCATTTATATTGCCTGGATCCGTCACCTTGTGGGGGAGAGACTGTTTGAGTCAATGGGGCATGCAGTTAAGTACAGATTTTTCTTAGGGGCCGCTACCCAGCAGCAGGTCCCACCCATGATTTGGAAAACGGACAAGCCTGTGTGGGTAGATCAGTGGCCCCTTCCACGAAATAAACTGCTGCAGTTACAGAAGTTGGTAGAGGAACAATTGCAAGCTGGACATATAGTTCCTACTACAGGCCCCTGGAACACACCAGTTTTTGTAATTCAAAAGAGAAATAATTCCTGGAGACTGTTACATGACCTTAGAAAAATCAATGAGGTCATTGAAGATATGGGAGCCTTACAGCCTGGACTCCCTTCTCCAGCGATGTTACCTCAAACATGGACTTTGATCGTAATTGATTTGAAAGACTGTTTCTGCATTTTCTGTACCTTCCATCAATGCTATGGAACCCCATAACAGATATCATTGGAGAGTTTTACCACAAGGCATGAAAAATAGTCCTACATTATGTCAACAATTTGTGGCAGCAGTCTTAAGCCCAATACGCAAGTATTTTGATAACGTCCTCATCTATCACTATACGGATGACATATTGATTGCTGCAGAGCAAAGGAAACGGCACAAGAGGCCCTGCGTCAGATTACGCGAGCAGCATCGGCTACAGGACTGAAAATTGCAGAAGATAAAGTACAGGAAACTCCGCCTTGGCGATATTTACGATGGAGAATTTCTGATCATCAAATTTGGCCATGATCATTGACCCTAAAGACAGACATAAAGACTTTAAACGGTCTTCAAAAGCTTTTGGGAACTATTAATTGGATCCGTCCCTCCTTGGGGATTTCCACAGAAGAATTACTTCCTCTATTTAAGCTTTTAGAAGGAGAGACGAGTTTGACATCCCCAAGGAAGCTTACTCCTCCCCCCGCGCGAGCTGCGCTTGACAAAGTTGTGGACAAATTAACCACTCAGACTGTTCACAGACGAAAGCAGAATTATCCTGTCAGTTTTTTTGTTTTTTATTCTAGTTTCCAACCTTATGGTCTATTAGCACAATGGATACCACAGGACGCATGTCCATTAATAATCTTAGAATGGGTGTTTCTACCTCATAATTTTGGCAAAACTGTCACCACTGCTATTGATATGATCGCGATGGTTATTCAAAAAGGAAGAGAGCGTACAGAGCCTGATATTATTTATTTACTGCTTAATACAAAACAATTAACCTTTTTGACTCACTAGTCTTTTGTTTTTCAGTGTGCCTTGGCAGATTATCCAGAACAAATAAGTATCCACTTTCCAGGACATACAATTATACAGTCTTTTAACTCTTTCTCTCTATTACCTGTTTCCCATTTGAGCCTTACGCCAATACCCGACGCTCTTACAGTATTTACTGATGGCTCGGGTAGGACAGGGTGTGCAGTTATAGTTTGGAAAAGTGATGAAGGGCACTGGGAGAGCGACATACATGTTGTCACAGGCTCACCGCAAATAGTGGAATTATCAGCAGTCGTCCGTGTCTTTATGTGATGGCCCTCTGCAGTTAACATTATAACAGACTCTGCCTATGTTGCAGGGTTAGTCTCTAGATTAGAAGACTCTTTAAAAGAGCTTTCAAACGAGACCCTCTTTGTGCTTCTCTGGAAGCTTAGATGGCTATTAAACAGAAGGATTTATCCATACTTTATCCAACATGTACGCTCGCACACCTCGCTGCCTGGTAACGCTCAAGCAGACAGCCTTGCAGGAGCTGTAGTTCTGCCGAATCGCTTTGCACAAGCATGTTTGTCACATGACTTTTATCACCAAAATGCAAAAGCATTATGGAGGTCGTTCCAATTGACTCAGGAACAAGCTAGACAAATCATACAGTCATGCCCAGACTGTCAGCACATTTTACCAGTACTATCCATCGGAGTAAACCCTCACAGTCCTTCTGTGCTTGAAATTTGGCAATCAGATGTAACGCCTATCCCTGAATTTGTCAGATTTAAATATGTACATGTTTCTGTTGATACCTTCTCGCCTTGTATTTATGCCTCAGCGCATAGGTCAAGATGATGGTTTCAGTATTTTTGGGAATCTTTTGCCTTGTTGGTAGATAGTTAATCACAAGGATGCCTTGGTAGTGGACGGTTGACCGCAAGGACGAATGTCTTGTCAGCAGATGAGGAACAAAGCAAGGAGAAGAAGATAACCACAACTTCTTGGCTGGAAAGATGCTGATTGGTTGTAATGTTTGCAACACTTGTGTTAAAAGAGTATAAAAGAAGTTGGTTCGAGAATAAAGTTGTCTCATTCTGCATCCCAGACTGAGTCCGTTCTTTCGCAAGGTGCAACAAGATACTATCCCACACTTTCAGCTTTAGTCCTCTTCTACGTTTTGTGAACTGGGCAGCCTAGGTAATCTTGAGAATCAGCTTCTTGTCTTTATTATTGTTTTTAGTCTTTGTACTGTTTCTGACACTCAGGAGGTTCCCTCCAGTATCACAAAATCACAGAATGTTTGAGGTTGGAAGGGACCTCTAGAGATCATCTAGTCCAAGCCCCCTGCTCCAGCAGGGACACGCAGAGCACGCGGCACAGGGTGGCATCCAGGCGGGTTTGGAAGATCTCCAGAGAAGGAGACTCCACAACCTCTGTGGGCAGCCTGTTCCAGGGCTCTGTCACCCTCACAGGAAAGAAGTTCTTCCTCACATGGAGGTGGAACTTCCTGTGTTTCAACTTACACTCATTACCCCTCGTCCTGTCACTGGCCACCACGGAGAAGAGAGCCTGGTCTCATCTTCCCTACAATCACCCCTCAGGTACTTGAACATGTTGATCGAATCTCCTCTCAGCCTTCTCTTCTCCAGACTAAACAGGCCCAGCTCGCTTAGTCTGTCCTCATATGACAAATGCTCCAGTCCCTTAATCATCTTTGTGGCTCTCCGCTGGACCCTCTCTAGAAGCTCAATGTCCTTCTTGTACTGGGGATCCCAGAACTGCCCCCAATACTCCAGGCGCAGCCTCACCAGAGCTAAGGAGAGGGGCAGGATCCCCTCCCTCGACCTGCTGGCAACGCTCCTCCTGATGCAGGCCAGTATCCCATTGGCC
The DNA here is from genome assembly GCF_059628265.1 of Tinamus guttatus. Taxonomy (NCBI): domain Eukaryota; kingdom Metazoa; phylum Chordata; class Aves; order Tinamiformes; family Tinamidae; genus Tinamus; species Tinamus guttatus. Next base: position 2,787 of record NW_028288970.1, on the reverse strand, counting down.
TTCCTGGCCATGAGGGCACACTGCTGCCTCATGGTTAACTTGTTGTCAACCAGGTCTCTCAAATCGCTCTCTGCGGAGCTTCTTTCCAGCAGGTCAACCCCTAATGTGTCCTGGTGCCTGGGGTTATTCCTCCCCAGGTACAGGACCCTGCACTTGTCCTTGTTGAACCTCATGAGGTTCCTCTCTGGCCAACTCTCCATCCTGTCTAGGTCCCTCTGAATGGCAGCACAGCCCTTGGGAGTGTCGGCCACTCCTCCCAGTTTGGTGTCATCTGCAAACTTGCTGAGGGTGCACTGTGTGCCCTCGTCCAAGTCATTGATGAACAAGTTGAAGAGCACTGGGCCCAGTACTGACCTCTGCGGGACACCACTGGCCACAGGCCTCCAACTAGACTCAGTGCCATTTATCACCACCCTCTGGGCTCTGCCATCCAGCCAATCCGCCTTACTGTCCACTCGTCCAGTCCACACTTCCGGAGCTTCCCCATGATGGGGGCTGAGCTCCGTACAGTCCAGTTGCTCTCTCACATAAAGAGCAAATCTGCCACCTCACCTTCCTGGCCTGTCCTTCCTAAAAAGCCTAAAGCCATCCGTGGCCATGTTCCAGTCATGAGAACTGTCCCACCATGTCTCAATAATTGCAACGAGATCATAGCCCTGCAATCGCACACGCATCTCCAGTTCCCCTTGTTTATTCCCCATGCCGCGTGCGTTTACATAGAGGCATTTGAGTTGGGCACCCAATGTGCCTCTCTTTCTAGCTGGGGCAGCTGGAATTTGACCATGCAGGCCTCCTGTTTCTTTCTATATTGCTGCCGTCACTGGAAGAATGGAAGAGAATATGACCTGCGGCCTGAGTTCCTAATTGTCTGCCCCAATTCCCCAAAGTCCCTTTTGATCGCCCTCCGGCTGCATGTTGCCGCTTCTCCTCCTACATGTAGGACCATCAATGGATAATAGTCAGTGGGTTTAACTCGGCTGGGAAGTGTGACATCCTTAACCCGGGCCCCAGAAAGGCAGTAGACCTCTCTTAGGGGAGGGTCGCACCTGCATATTGTACCCTCGGCACCCTGAACTGAGGAATTGCCCACAACTATAACCCGCCTTTTTTCCCTCATACCTGCGCTGACAATACGCAGGGTTTGTCTTTCTGATGGTGTTCCTCCTCCTCCTCCCCCTCCTCCTCCTCCCACTCCTCCTCCTCCCCCCTCCGCCTCCCCCTCCTCCCCCTCTTCCTCCTCCTCCCCCTCCTCCTCCCCCTCCCCCCTCCTCCTCCCCCTCCTCCTCCTCCTCCCCCTCCTCCCCCTCCTCCTCCTCCCCCCTCCCCCTCCCCCTCCTCCTCCTCCTCCCCCCTCCTCCCCCTCCTCCTCCTCCCCCCCTCCCCCTCCCCCCACTCCTCCTCCTCCCCCTCCTCCTCCCCCTCCTCCTCCTCCTCCCCCTCCCTCCTCCTCCCCCTCCTCCTCCTCCCCCCTCCTCCTCCCCCCTCCGCCTCCCCCTCCTCCCCCTCTTCCTCCTCCTCCCCCTCCTCCTCCCCCTCCTCCTCCTCCTCCCCCTCCTCCCCCTCCTCTTCCTCCCCCCTCCTCCTCCTCCTCCTCCCCCCCTCCTCCCCCTCCTCCCCCCTCCTCCTCTCCCCCTCCTCCCCCTCCTCCTCCCCCTCCTCCCCCCCTCCTCCTCTCCCCCTCCTCCTCCCCCCTCCTCCTCCCCCCTCCTCCTCCCCCTCCTCCCCCTCCTCCTCCCCCTCCTCCCCTCCTCCCCCTCCTCCTCCCCCCCTCCTCCCCCTCCTCCCCCTCCTCCTCCCCCCCTCCTCCTCCTCCTCCTCCCCCTCCTCCCCCTCCTCCCCCTCCTCCCCCTCCTCCCCCTCCTCCCCCTCCCCCTCATCCCCCTCCTCCTCCCCCCCTCCTTCTCCTCCCCCTCCTCCCCCTCCTCCCCCTCCTCCTCCTCCCCCCTCCTCCTCCCCCCTCCTCCTCCCCTCCTCCCCCTCCTCCTCCCCCTCCTCCCCCCTCCTCCCCCTCCTCCTCCCCCCCTCCTCCTCCTCCTCCTCCCCCTCCTCCCCCTCCTCCTCCTCCCCCCTCCTCCTCCCCCCTCCTCCTCCCCCTCCTCCCCCTCCTCCTCCCCCTCCTCCCCCTTCTCCCTCCCCAAAAAAATTAAAAAGAACAAAAAAGGAAAACAACAAAAGATGTCTTCAACTCGCATAAAATAAGTTCATTGTTGACAAAAGTTTTCAGGACGCGACACTGCCGTTCTGGCAGCCCGCTGGAGTCGGGGCGTATGGCTGCACGCCTGCACGCTCCAAGCTACTCCTTGGTACTTACAAGAAAATTGAGTGAACAGGGAAAAAAAAAAAAACCACAACGGGGGGAGATTGCTCTTCCGGACAACATGGTAGCAGTGAAATGAAATACCTAGACAGACTTACCGAAGAGCTTGCTGGGAGTGTCCTCGCTGTCATTTGATTCCACAGGCGCAAGCAGGGGCTCATTCAGCTCGTTGTCTGAAGTAGCTGCCTTGTCCTCACCTCTCAACTCTGCATTCATTTCACTCCGCAGTGACAGCAAGGGCTTACTGACTTGTCCAGCTATCATTGGATCCTAGGATGGGGGGGGGAAAAAAAGGAGTGAGGGGAGGAAAAAAAAAAAAAAAAAAGTGGCAGCGTTGGTGCGTGCGGGTCCCCGCCGCGCCGCGCTCCTCTGCCTGGCGCACGCACACAGCCGCTCGCGCTCGCTCGCGCTCTTATCTCTGCCTGCTCCCGCTGTTATTGCTGGTTGCAGTCAAGTGAAGAGCTATTACA
>NW_028288969.1:60000-67922 GCF_059628265.1 Tinamus guttatus | reverse complement strand
CCCTAACCCTAACCCTAACCCTAACCCTAACCCTAACCCTAACCCTAACCCTAACCCTAACCCTAACCCTAACCCTAACCCTAACCCTAACCCTAACCCTAACCCTAACCCTAACCCTAACCCTAACCCTAACCCTAACCCTAACCCTAACCCTAACCCTAACCCTAACCCTAACCCTAACCCTAACCCTAACCCTAACCCTAACCCTAACCCTAACCCTAACCCTAACCCTAACCCTAACCCTAACCCTAACCCTAACCCTAACCCTAACCCTAACCCTAACCCTAACCCTAACCCTAACCCTAACCCTAACCCTAACCCTAACCCTAACCCTAACCCTAACCCTAACCCTAACCCTAACCCTAACCCTAACCCTAACCCTAACCCTAACCCTAACCCTAACCCTAACCCTAACCCTAACCCTAACCCTAACCCTAACCCTAACCCTAACCCTAACCCTAACCCTAACCCTAACCCTAACCCTAACCCTAACCCTAACCCTAACCCTAACCCTAACCCTAACCCTAACCCTAACCCTAACCCTAACCCTAACCCTAACCCTAACCCTAACCCTAACCCTAACCCTAACCCTAACCCTAACCCTAACCCTAACCCTAACCCTAACCCTAACCCTAACCCTAACCCTAACCCTAACCCTAACCCTAACCCTAACCCTAACCCTAACCCTAACCCTAACCCTAACCCTAACCCTAACCCTAACCCTAACCCTAACCCTAACCCTAACCCTAACCCTAACCCTAACCCTAACCCTAACCCTAACCCTAACCCTAACCCTAACCCTAACCCTAACCCTAACCCTAACCCTAACCCTAACCCTAACCCTAACCCTAACCCTAACCCTAACCCTAACCCTAACCCTAACCCTAACCCTAACCCTAACCCTAACCCTAACCCTAACCCTAACCCTAACCCTAACCCTAACCCTAACCCTAACCCTAACCCTAACCCTAACCCTAACCCTAACCCTAACCCTAACCCTAACCCTAACCCTAACCCTAACCCTAACCCTAACCCTAACCCTAACCCTAACCCTAACCCTAACCCTAACCCTAACCCTAACCCTAACCCTAACCCTAACCCTAACCCTAACCCTAACCCTAACCCTAACCCTAACCCTAACCCTAACCCTAACCCTAACCCTAACCCTAACCCTAACCCTAACCCTAACCCTAACCCTAACCCTAACCCTAACCCTAACCCTAACCCTAACCCTAACCCTAACCCTAACCCTAACCCTAACCCTAACCCTAACCCTAACCCTAACCCTAACCCTAACCCTAACCCTAACCCTAACCCTAACCCTAACCCTAACCCTAACCCTAACCCTAACCCTAACCCTAACCCTAACCCTAACCCTAACCCTAACCCTAACCCTAACCCTAACCCTAACCCTAACCCTAACCCTAACCCTAACCCTAACCCTAACCCTAACCCTAACCCTAACCCTAACCCTAACCCTAACCCTAACCCTAACCCTAACCCTAACCCTAACCCTAACCCTAACCCTAACCCTAACCCTAACCCTAACCCTAACCCTAACCCTAACCCTAACCCTAACCCTAACCCTAACCCTAACCCTAACCCTAACCCTAACCCTAACCCTAACCCTAACCCTAACCCTAACCCTAACCCTAACCCTAACCCTAACCCTAACCCTAACCCTAACCCTAACCCTAACCCTAACCCTAACCCTAACCCTAACCCTAACCCTAACCCTAACCCTAACCCTAACCCTAACCCTAACCCTAACCCTAACCCTAACCCTAACCTCCTAACCCTAACCCTAACCCTAACCCTAACCCTAACCCTAACCCTAACCCTAACCCTAACCCTAACCCTAACCCTAACCCTAACCCTAACCCTAACCCTAACCCTAACCCTAACCCTAACCCTAACCCTAACCCTAACCCTAACCCTAACCCTAACCCTAACCCTAACCCTAACCCTAACCCTAACCCTAACCCTAACCCTAACCCTAACCCTAACCCTAACCCTAACCCTAACCCTAACCCTAACCCTAACCCTAACCCTAACCCTAACCCTAACCCTAACCCTAACCCTAACCCTAACCCTAACCCTAACCCTAACCCTAACCCTAACCCTAACCCTAACCCTAACCCTAACCCTAACCCTAACCCTAACCCTAACCCTAACCCTAACCCTAACCCTAACCCTAACCCTAACCCTAACCCTAACCCTAACCCTAACCCTAACCCTAACCCTAACCCTAACCCTAACCCTAACCCTAACCCTAACCCTAACCCTAACCCTAACCCTAACCCTAACCCTAACCCTAACCCTAACCCTAACCCTAACCCTAACCCTAACCCTAACCCTAACCCTAACCCTAACCCTAACCCTAACCCTAACCCTAACCCTAACCCTAACCCTAACCCTAACCCTAACCCTAACCCTAACCCTAACCCTAACCCTAACCCTAACCCTAACCCTAACCCTAACCCTAACCCTAACCCTAACCCTAACCCTAACCCTAACCCTAACCCTAACCCTAACCCTAACCCTAACCCTAACCCTAACCCTAACCCTAACCCTAACCCTAACCCTAACCCTAACCCTAACCCTAACCCTAACCCTAACCCTAACCCTAACCCTAACCCTAACCCTAACCCTAACCCTAACCCTAACCCTAACCCTAACCCTAACCCTAACCCTAACCCTAACCCTAACCCTAACCCTAACCCTAACCCTAACCCTAACCCTAACCCTAACCCTAACCCTAACCCTAACCCTAACCCTAACCCTAACCCTAACCCTAACCCTAACCCTAACCCTAACCCTAACCCTAACCCTAACCCTAACCCTAACCCTAACCCTAACCCTAACCCTAACCCTAACCCTAACCCTAACCCTAACCCTAACCCTAACCCTAACCCTAACCCTAACCCTAACCCTAACCCTAACCCTAACCCTAACCCTAACCCTAACCCTAACCCTAACCCTAACCCTAACCCTAACCCTAACCCTAACCCTAACCCTAACCCTAACCCTAACCCTAACCCTAACCCTAACCCTAACCCTAACCCTAACCCTAACCCTAACCCTAACCCTAACCCTAACCCTAACCCTAACCCTAACCCTAACCCTAACCCTAACCCTAACCCTAACCCTAACCCTAACCCTAACCCTAACCCTAACCCTAACCCTAACCCTAACCCTAACCCTAACCCTAACCCTAACCCTAACCCTAACCCTAACCCTAACCCTAACCCTAACCCTAACCCTAACCCTAACCCTAACCCTAACCCTAACCCTAACCCTAACCCTAACCCTAACCCTAACCCTAACCCTAACCCTAACCCTAACCCTAACCCTAACCCTAACCCTAACCCTAACCCTAACCCTAACCCTAACCCTAACCCTAACCCTAACCCTAACCCTAACCCTAACCCTAACCCTAACCCTAACCCTAACCCTAACCCTAACCCTAACCCTAACCCTAACCCTAACCCTAACCCTAACCCTAACCCTAACCCTAACCCTAACCCTAACCCTAACCCTAACCCTAACCCTAACCCTAACCCTAACCCTAACCCTAACCCTAACCCTAACCCTAACCCTAACCCTAACCCTAACCCTAACCCTAACCCTAACCCTAACCCTAACCCTAACCCTAACCCTAACCCTAACCCTAACCCTAACCCTAACCCTAACCCTAACCCTAACCCTAACCCTAACCCTAACCCTAACCCTAACCCTAACCCTAACCCTAACCCTAACCCTAACCCTAACCCTAACCCTAACCCTAACCCTAACCCTAACCCTAACCCTAACCCTAACCCTAACCCTAACCCTAACCCTAACCCTAACCCTAACCCTAACCCTAACCCTAACCCTAACCCTAACCCTAACCCTAACCCTAACCCTAACCCTAACCCTAACCCTAACCCTAACCCTAACCCTAACCCTAACCCTAACCCTAACCCTAACCCTAACCCTAACCCTAACCCTAACCCTAACCCTAACCCTAACCCTAACCCTAACCCTAACCCTAACCCTAACCCTAACCCTAACCCTAACCCTAACCCTAACCCTAACCCTAACCCTAACCCTAACCCTAACCCTAACCCTAACCCTAACCCTAACCCTAACCCTAACCCTAACCCTAACCCTAACCCTAACCCTAACCCTAACCCTAACCCTAACCCTAACCCTAACCCTAACCCTAACCCTAACCCTAACCCTAACCCTAACCCTAACCCTAACCCTAACCCTAACCCTAACCCTAACCCTAACCCTAACCCTAACCCTAACCCTAACCCTAACCCTAACCCTAACCCTAACCCTAACCCTAACCCTAACCCTAACCCTAACCCTAACCCTAACCCTAACCCTAACCCTAACCCTAACCCTAACCCTAACCCTAACCCTAACCCTAACCCTAACCCTAACCCTAACCCTAACCCTAACCCTAACCCTAACCCTAACCCTAACCCTAACCCTAACCCTAACCCTAACCCTAACCCTAACCCTAACCCTAACCCTAACCCTAACCCTAACCCTAACCCTAACCCTAACCCTAACCCTAACCCTAACCCTAACCCTAACCCTAACCCTAACCCTAACCCTAACCCTAACCCTAACCCTAACCCTAACCCTAACCCTAACCCTAACCCTAACCCTAACCCTAACCCTAACCCTAACCCTAACCCTAACCCTAACCCTAACCCTAACCCTAACCCTAACCCTAACCCTAACCCTAACCCTAACCCTAACCCTAACCCTAACCCTAACCCTAACCCTAACCCTAACCCTAACCCTAACCCTAACCCTAACCCTAACCCTAACCCTAACCCTAACCCTAACCCTAACCCTAACCCTAACCCTAACCCTAACCCTAACCCTAACCCTAACCCTAACCCTAACCCTAACCCTAACCCTAACCCTAACCCTAACCCTAACCCTAACCCTAACCCTAACCCTAACCCTAACCCTAACCCTAACCCTAACCCTAACCCTAACCCTAACCCTAACCCTAACCCTAACCCTAACCCTAACCCTAACCCTAACCCTAACCCTAACCCTAACCCTAACCCTAACCCTAACCCTAACCCTAACCCTAACCCTAACCCTAACCCTAACCCTAACCCTAACCCTAACCCTAACCCTAACCCTAACCCTAACCCTAACCCTAACCCTAACCCTAACCCTAACCCTAACCCTAACCCTAACCCTAACCCTAACCCTAACCCTAACCCTAACCCTAACCCTAACCCTAACCCTAACCCTAACCCTAACCCTAACCCTAACCCTAACCCTAACCCTAACCCTAACCCTAACCCTAACCCTAACCCTAACCCTAACCCTAACCCTAACCCTAACCCTAACCCTAACCCTAACCCTAACCCTAACCCTAACCCTAACCCTAACCCTAACCCTAACCCTAACCCTAACCCTAACCCTAACCCTAACCCTAACCCTAACCCTAACCCTAACCCTAACCCTAACCCTAACCCTAACCCTAACCCTAACCCTAACCCTAACCCTAACCCTAACCCTAACCCTAACCCTAACCCTAACCCTAACCCTAACCCTAACCCTAACCCTAACCCTAACCCTAACCCTAACCCTAACCCTAACCCTAACCCTAACCCTAACCCTAACCCTAACCCTAACCCTAACCCTAACCCTAACCCTAACCCTAACCCTAACCCTAACCCTAACCCTAACCCTAACCCTAACCCTAACCCTAACCCTAACCCTAACCCTAACCCTAACCCTAACCCTAACCCTAACCCTAACCCTAACCCTAACCCTAACCCTAACCCTAACCCTAACCCTAACCCTAACCCTAACCCTAACCCTAACCCTAACCCTAACCCTAACCCTAACCCTAACCCTAACCCTAACCCTAACCCTAACCCTAACCCTAACCCTAACCCTAACCCTAACCCTAACCCTAACCCTAACCCTAACCCTAACCCTAACCCTAACCCTAACCCTAACCCTAACCCTAACCCTAACCCTAACCCTAACCCTAACCCTAACCCTAACCCTAACCCTAACCCTAACCCTAACCCTAACCCTAACCCTAACCCTAACCCTAACCCTAACCCTAACCCTAACCCTAACCCTAACCCTAACCCTAACCCTAACCCTAACCCTAACCCTAACCCTAACCCTAACCCTAACCCTAACCCTAACCCTAACCCTAACCCTAACCCTAACCCTAACCCTAACCCTAACCCTAACCCTAACCCTAACCCTAACCCTAACCCTAACCCTAACCCTAACCCTAACCCTAACCCTAACCCTAACCCTAACCCTAACCCTAACCCTAACCCTAACCCTAACCCTAACCCTAACCCTAACCCTAACCCTAACCCTAACCCTAACCCTAACCCTAACCCTAACCCTAACCCTAACCCTAACCCTAACCCTAACCCTAACCCTAACCCTAACCCTAACCCTAACCCTAACCCTAACCCTAACCCTAACCCTAACCCTAACCCTAACCCTAACCCTAACCCTAACCCTAACCCTAACCCTAACCCTAACCCTAACCCTAACCCTAACCCTAACCCTAACCCTAACCCTAACCCTAACCCTAACCCTAACCCTAACCCTAACCCTAACCCTAACCCTAACCCTAACCCTAACCCTAACCCTAACCCTAACCCTAACCCTAACCCTAACCCTAACCCTAACCCTAACCCTAACCCTAACCCTAACCCTAACCCTAACCCTAACCCTAACCCTAACCCTAACCCTAACCCTAACCCTAACCCTAACCCTAACCCTAACCCTAACCCTAACCCTAACCCTAACCCTAACCCTAACCCTAACCCTAACCCTAACCCTAACCCTAACCCTAACCCTAACCCTAACCCTAACCCTAACCCTAACCCTAACCCTAACCCTAACCCTAACCCTAACCCTAACCCTAACCCTAACCCTAACCCTAACCCTAACCCTAACCCTAACCCTAACCCTAACCCTAACCCTAACCCTAACCCTAACCCTAACCCTAACCCTAACCCTAACCCTAACCCTAACCCTAACCCTAACCCTAACCCTAACCCTAACCCTAACCCTAACCCTAACCCTAACCCTAACCCTAACCCTAACCCTAACCCTAACCCTAACCCTAACCCTAACCCTAACCCTAACCCTAACCCTAACCCTAACCCTAACCCTAACCCTAACCCTAACCCTAACCCTAACCCTAACCCTAACCCTAACCCTAACCCTAACCCTAACCCTAACCCTAACCCTAACCCTAACCCTAACCCTAACCCTAACCCTAACCCTAACCCTAACCCTAACCCTAACCCTAACCCTAACCCTAACCCTAACCCTAACCCTAACCCTAACCCTAACCCTAACCCTAACCCTAACCCTAACCCTAACCCTAACCCTAACCCTAACCCTAACCCTAACCCTAACCCTAACCCTAACCCTAACCCTAACCCTAACCCTAACCCTAACCCTAACCCTAACCCTAACCCTAACCCTAACCCTAACCCTAACCCTAACCCTAACCCTAACCCTAACCCTAACCCTAACCCTAACCCTAACCCTAACCCTAACCCTAACCCTAACCCTAACCCTAACCCTAACCCTAACCCTAACCCTAACCCTAACCCCTAACCCTAACCCTAACCCTAACCCTAACCCTAACCCTAACCCTAACCCTAACCCTAACCCTAACCCTAACCCTAACCCTAACCCTAACCCTAACCCTAACCCTAACCCTAACCCTAACCCTAACCCTAACCCTAACCCTAACCCTAACCCTAACCCTAACCCTAACCCTAACCCTAACCCTAACCCTAACCCTAACCCTAACCCTAACCCTAACCCTAACCCTAACCCTAACCCTAACCCTAACCCTAACCCTAACCCTAACCCTAACCCTAACCCTAACCCTAACCCTAACCCTA
>NW_028288969.1:0-55000 GCF_059628265.1 Tinamus guttatus | reverse complement strand
GCTCATTTGCATAGGCAATGAGATCTAGCCAAGAAAAGGATACTAGCTGGGAATAAAAAAGTAAATAATAATTATTAAATATTTTTATTATTTATTTTTTTACTCTCAGCTAGTATGCTTGAAAAAATAAATAGAGTGAAGAGGAGGAGGAGGAGGAGGAAGTAGGGCAAAGAGGAGGAGAAGGAGGAGGAGGAGGAGGAAGAAGTAGGGCAAAGAGGAGGAGAAGGAGGAGGAGGAGGAGGAAGAAGTAGGGCAAAGAGGAGGAGAAGGAGGAGGAGGAGGAGGAAGGAAGGAGGGCAAAGCGGAGGAGAAGGAGGAGGAGGAGGAGGAAGAGGAGGAAGGAAGGAGGGCAAAGCGGAGGAGGAGGAGGAGGAGGAAGGAGGGCAAAGCAGAGGAGGAGGAGGAGGAGGAAGGAGGGCAAAGCGGAGGAGGAGGAGGAGGAGGAAGGAGGGCAAAGCGGAGGAGGAGGAGGAGGAGGAAGGAGGGCAAAGCGGAGGAGGAGGAGGAGGAGGAAGGAGGGCAAAGCGGAGGAGGAGGAAGGAGGGCAAAGCGGAGGAGGAGGAGGAGGAGGAAGGAGGGCAAAGCGGAGGAGGAGGAGGAGGAGGAAGGAGGGCAAAGAGGAGGAGGAAGGAGGGCAAAAAGAAGGAGGGAGGAGGAGGGAGGAGGAGGGGGAAGGAGGGTAAAGAGGAGGCGGGGGAAGGAGGGCAAGGAGGAGGAGGAAGGAGGAGGGAGGAGGGCAAAGAGGAGGAGGAGGAGGAGGGAGGAGGGCAAAGAGGAGGAGGAGGAGGAGGGAGGAGGGCAAAGAGGAGGAGGAGGAGGAGGGAGGAGGGCAAAGAGGAGGAGGAGGAGGAGGGAGGAGGGCAAAGAGGAGGAGGAGGGAGGAGGAGGAGGGAGGAGGGAGGAGGGAGGAGGGCAAAGAGGAGGAGAAGGAGGGAGGAGGAGGAGGGAGGAGGGCGAGGAGGAAGGAGGAGGGAGGAGGAGGGGGAAGGAGGAGGGGGAAGGAGGGCAAAGAGGAGGAGGAAGGAGGGCGAGGAGGAGGAGGAGCAGGAGGGAGGAGGGCAAAGAGGAGGAGGGGGAAGGAGGGAGGAGGGCAAAGAGGCGGAGGGGGAAGGAGGGCAAAGAGGCGGAGGAGGAGGAGGGAGGAGGGCAAAGAGGCGGAGGAGGGAGGCAGAGGGGGAAGGAGGGCAAAGAGGCGGAGGGGGAAGGAGGGAGGAGGGCAAAGAGGCGGAGGAGGCAGGAGGGCAAAGAGGCGGAGGAGGGAGGAGGCGGAGGGGGAAGGAGGGCAAAGAGGCGGGGGGGGAAGGAGGAAGGAGGAGGAAGGAGGGCAAAGAGGAAGAGGAGGAAGGAGGGCAAAGAGGAAGAGGAGGAGGCAGTAGAAGTAGGGCGAAGAGGAGGAGGAGGAGGAAGAGGAGGACGACAACGACGAGGAGGAAGGGCAAAGAGGAGGAGGAGGAGGAAGGGCAAAGAGGAGGAGGAGGCAGTAGAAATAGGGCAAAGAGGAGGAGGAGGCAGTAGAAATAGGGCAAAGAGGAAGAAGTAGGGCAAAGAGGAGGAGGAGGAAGAAGTAGGGCAAAGAGGAGGAGGAGGAAGAAGTAGGGCAAAGAGGAGGAGGAGGAAGAGGGGAGGAAGGGAGGAGGCGGCGGCGGCAGGGCAAAGAGGAGGAGGAGGCAGTAGAAGTAGGGCAAAGAGGAGGAGGAGGCAGAAGAAGTAGAGCAAAGGGCAAAGAGGAAGCAATAGGGCGAAGAGGAAGAGGAGGCGGCGGAGGAAGGGCGAGGAGGAGGAGGCGGCGGAGGAAGAGGAGGAGGCGGCGGAGGAAGGGCGAGGAGGAGGAGGCGGCGGCGGAGGAAGGGCGAGGAGGAGGAGGCGGCAGTAGAAGTAGGGCCAAGGGGAGGAAGTAGGGCCAAGGGGAGGAAGTAGGGCCAAGGGGAGGAAGTAGGGCCAAGGGGAGGAGGAGGCGGAGGAGGAGGAGGCGGAAGAGGCAGGGCAAAGAGGAGGAGGCGGAAGAGGCAGGGCAAAGAGGAGGAGGCGGAGGCAGTAGAGGCAGGGCAAAGAGGAGGAGGCGGCAGGGCAAAGAGGAGGCGGAGGCAGTAGAGGCAGGGCAAAGAGGAGGAGGCGGCAGGGCAAAGAGGAGGCGGAGGCAGTAGAAGTAGGGCAAAGGGCAAAGGGGAAGAAGTAGGGCAAAGGGGAGGAGGCGGCGGCGGAAGGGCAAAGAGGAGGAGGAGGCAGAAGGGCAAAGGACAAAGAGGAGGAAGTAGGGCAAAGGGGAGGAGGAGGAGGAGGAGGAGGAAGTAGGGCAAAGGGGAGGAGGAGGAGGAGGAGGAAGTAGGGCAAAGGGGAGGAGGAGGAGGAGGAGGAGGAGGAAGTAGGGCAAAGGGGAGGAGGAGGAGGAGGAGGAGGAAGTAGGGCAAAGGGGAGGAGGAGGAGGAGGAGGAGGAGGAAGTAGGGCAAAGGGGAGGGGGAGGAGGAGGAGGAGGAAGTAGGGCAAAGGGGGGGAGGAGGAGGAGGAGGAAGTAGGGCAAAGGGGGGGAGGAGGAGGAGGAGGAAGTAGGCAGAAGGGCAAAGGGGAGGAGGAAGTAGGGCAAAGGGGAGGAGGAAGTAGGGCAAAGGGGAGGAGGAAGTAGGGCAAAGGGGAGGAGGAAGTAGGGCAAAGGGGAGGAGGAAGTAGGGCAAAGGGGAGGAGGAAGAGGAAGTAGAGCAAAGAGAAGGAGGAAGAGCAAAGAATAGAGGCACCACAAGATAAAAATAATAATACTGCAAAATTCAGGCTTCTTGTTTTTACAAGGGTTAGGATAGAATTAAGGGAAAAGGGGAAAATTTAGGGATAAAAAGGAAGGGCAAAAGGGTAAATTTGAGGGCAAAGAGAAAAGAGTTAATACAGGAAAGCATGTACTTCAGGAAAGTCACCATCACCACCAAAACTATCTTTATTTGAAATGAGTCACCACAAAACCAACTTTATTGGAAAAAAGACAGACTCCAACTGCAACATTTTTTATTTTTTTGGAGCAATATTTACAGCTGTGCTTTCCTAACAAACTGTTGAGGAAAGCAAGCATGTTTATCATCCCAAGAGGAAACACAGAATGTATGACCACACCATTCCTCATACTCAGTACCTGTAAAGAAACCCAGAAAGACCAGAGCAGTTACAGCCTACAGTGAAAGTGAAGCTAGAGCAGAATACACACACACGCTGCATCAATTGCAGATATATCACAACACCCATCTCTGCAATCACAGCACACCTGCTCACAGCCACCAGACCTGCTCACAGCCACCAGCACACACTACGTAGCTTTCCACAGTAATGGGCAGACACCACCAGGTTGTCAGAGAGCACCCGGTAACTGGGTTAGCGAGCACCCCGAAAAACCTCCTTGCCTAGAAAACCCCGGTCCCGGAACCAAACTGTGCAAACTTTGGCGACAATCATCGCCTCGCAGAGTGGCCGGGACCGAGGAAAAAAAAAAACCCAGCCGGGGAAAAAATAAAAAAAAAAACCCGGCTGGGATTTTTTTTTCTTTTAAATAAAAATTTCTAAATGCTAGCTACAACCTGGAAAAAGGAAACAGATCATTGGGTATACAAGTTTATCACCATTCCAGGAAAACAACCACCATCAACCATCCCCACAATAGCCCTAGCACCAGCACACACTCTATATCCTCTTGGATAGACCACATATTCAAAGAGCACCCAGTAACAGGGTTACCCAGCACCACCAAAAAACACCCTGCCAAGAAAACTCTGGCCCCAGGACCAAACACCAGGAAAACTTTGGCAAAGATCATTGCCTCACAAAACAGCCAGGACCAAGGAGGAAAAACACCATCACCACACACCTAACACCTACAAAACAACCACAACACACACACACACACACACACACACACACACACACACACACCCCCCTCAGCTAGATGTTCTTCTTAAAAAGTCAAAACACACTACCAAATGCTAGCTACAACCTAGGGAAAAACAAAGGCATTACGCATGCAAAATTAGACACAAGCATCACCAAAACCAACCAACACACCACTGGCCACTTCACAGCAATCATCACTCAAACAACTAAAACCACCAACTTCCTAATTCCCTAGGTAAAACAGTCCATGAGCTCAATCAGGAACACCCTAAAAGGGCAACCAGTAACTTCTACACTGCTGACCACTCTGTACACACACACATCCCAACACATACACATGCCAACACAAAGGCCTATTTTACCACAACACAGTCACACAGACACTCCAGATGAGCCTTAAGACATTGAAATACAACTGCTGATAGCAAACAAAGTGCCAGCTAAGGCCAAAATATTGAGGCAAAAGGCGCAAGGCGGGAAAGGGGGCGGCGCAAGGCGGGAAAGGGGGCGGCGCAAGGCGGGAAAGGGGGCGGCGCAAGGCGGGAAAGGGGGCGGCGCAAGGCGGGAAAGGGGGCGGCGCAAGGCAACAAGTCAGGGAGAAGGCCCACAGATGACAGCATTCTTTCCAACCACTCTCAAGCTCCCTTTTCATTAGGGCAGGACCCCTTGTCCTCCCATCTATTTTGTAAAATCTGCAAACACTGCTCTCCCTCTCAAAAAACAAACCATCACCACCACCTGCCTAATCAGCCCATCCCTGCTCCTTAGAAATCCATCAATACATCAAAAGGAAGACACAGGCTCATCAATCACTGCTCCAGGCTACTATTGCCACATTATGCTACTTCCTACTTGCCATAGTGGTAGATGCATGCCAAAACACCAAAGAACAAGAGCAACCTCAAAACCTGAGCAAGAGAACACACAGGTACAACACAGCCCATGGAGAAACACACTGGAACTGCCTGCCCCAGCACATACACAGTCTCCCGGGCAACACCCAAAACATCACTCTCACACACCACTCATCCAGGAGAGGCAACCACACTAGATAGCCTGACGGCACACGCTCAAGACGCACACGCTCAAGACGCACACGCTCAAGACGCACACGCTCAAGACGCACACGCTCAAGACAGCCCAACACCTTCTATCCCTTCACTTAGCTTTCACAGCGCTCAGGGTCACCACAGGACTTTGGGAGCCATCCTTGACAGGCAGATGCATCTTCTTCAGTCTTCTTATTTAGGAGACCTTGTTCACCTCCATCACCTGCCAAACCACAGCACAAGTGGTTGCCTGTGTAAACTGACAGCTCCCACCTCACCCACAAAAACAGTCTGCCCCCAAAGTATCGCTGTCATTCCACTCGCCTGCACTGTGTCAGATCCTCACTCTAGTATCGGGGCTGTGATGACACCTAGAACACACACACAAATCAAGTGACTCATCCATTGAGCAGGGTTGACTACTTCTAGATCAAGCAACACACCCTCCTCTCCAGTCACTCTGCCTCACCTCAACTCCTCAGCTGTGAAGGCAAAAGGTCCATGCAGCACCTGAAAAAGCAGAGGGAAAAGCATATCACTAAGAGGCAATCTGGAAACTCTACTCTACACAAAAAAAGACACGTACACACACCCATGTACACCCATGAGCAAACATGCACACAAACCATCAGGCAGAAAGCCCAAACCCACCACTACACACTCAGATACTCTAGACAAGCCCTACAACATTCGAATAGCACTAGCCATAGCATAAAGAGGATAACTAAGGACAAATGACTGAGACAAAAGATGCAAACAATAAGGAGCCAGAGCCTTGACAAAACCAGTAAGGCGGGAAGGCGGGCGGCGCAAGGCGGGAAGGCGGGCGGCGCAAGGCGGGAAGGCGGGCGGCGCAAGGCGGGAAGGCGGGCGGCGCAAGGCGGGAAGGCGGCGAGAATGCCCACAGATGACAACATTCTCTTTCCAACTACTCTCAAGCTCATTTTCTCATTAGGACAGGACCCCTTGTCTGCCCGTCTCTTAAGAAACCTGCAAACACTGCTCTCCATCTGAAAAACAAACCCACCACCTGCCTCACAGACCTCTCCCTGCACCTCAAAAATCAATCAATACATCAAGCAGGCAACACAGGCTAACTAATCACTGCTCCAGACTGCTGCTGTCACATTCCCCTACTTCCTACTTGCCATAGTGCTAGACGCATGCCAAAACAACAAAAAACAAGAGCAACCTCAAGACCCGAGCAAAAGTGCAAAGCTACAACGCACACCACAGCAAGACACTGGAACTGCCTGCCCCAGCAAACCCACACCGACTCCTGGGCAACACCCAAAACACTCACGCACCGCTCATCTGAGAGAGACAACCATACTAGATAGCCTGGCAGCACACACTCAGGACAGCCCAACAACTTCTATCCCTTCACTTAGCTTTCACAGTGCTCAGGGTCACCACAGGGCTTTGGGAGCCATCCTTGACAGGCAGATGCATCTTCTTCAATCTTACTTTGGGTACCCATTTCAACTTCATGAAAGTGAAGTTCAACTTCATAACCTGCCAAAACACAGCACAAGCGCCCACCTCCCATGAGGGTCACCTCCAGTATCAGCTACAAAACAGCCTCCCGCAAAGCACCACCATCACATTACCCACCTGCATCATGTCAAATCCTCACTCTGGTATAGGAGATGCCATGACGTCTGTAACACCTAGAACAAACAAAATTACTAAGTGACTAATCTGCTACACAGAGATGACTAGCCCTAAAACTATTGACACACCAGTATATTCAATTAGTCACCCTCACCTCCAACCCTCATCCGCAAGGAGCAAAGGCTGGCTGGCCACCTGAAGTATCAGAGGAAAAGCAAATCGGCGAGAGGCAGCCGACAACGCCGTCCACACCAAAAAGGGGCGGCCTGTAAAAGCCGAACGCAAGCAGGCGAGAGAGTCGGCAGTAGCCAGACAACACCCCCTTACCATAAGCTCCATTCCCTCTCACGGAGCGACGCTCACCTTGCCCAGGTTCTCTGGAACCCGAGCGACCCGCTCTCTGCATGACACCTGTGAGCAACTGAAAAAAAAAAAGTCATCAAGAAAGGCCACAAAGCACAACACCCTCATTTCACCTCTTCTCTAATTCAACTTTTTATTAGGGCAGGAGCCCTTTTCCCCCTGGCCTTTCTGTTGAGAATAAAAGCCTCAGGAGCTGAGCAAAGCACCAAACAGCAACAATATACCATGGAGACACGGGCTGGAGGTGCCTGCCCTAGCCCACCCTCCGCTTTCTCCGGTGCGGGACCCAAAATGCCACCCTCATATCGCTCAAACGAGAGGCATCCGTATTAGACAAGCTGGCACTACACACGCACACACAGCCAAGGCAGCCCAACACCTCCTATTCCTCCAATTAGCTTTGGCGGGGCTCTGGGTCAACGCAGAACTTCAGGAGCCATCCTCAATCGGCAGAAACATCACCTACCATCTTATTTCAGGTGCACCATTCACTACCATCACCTGTCAAACCAGAGAATGAGAGATCAGCTTGTAACAGCCAGTTCCTGCCTCATCCGCGTAAGCGCTCTCCCCTAAGTACTGCTGTCATTCTGCTCACCTGCACTGTGCTGGATCCCCGCTCCGGTATCAGGGCTATAACAACATGCATGACACCTAAGAACAAACAAAAGTACCAAGTGACTCATCCATTAAGCAGGGATGACTACTCCTAAATCTACTGACACACCGTTCTATCCGGTCACGCTGCCTCACCTCAAATCCTCGGGTGCAAATGCTAGAGGCCTACACAGCACCTGAAAGAAAAGGAAAAGCAAATCACCGAGAGGCAGCCTGACAACACCCCACGGCACACAAATAACCCAAGGCACACATGGAAGCATCCCTTCTCACCTGTTCTGGCTCCTGCCCACGTAGCTTTTCCTCTCAACAACTCTTAGCACGACCTGCAAAAAACAAAGGGAGAGGACACCTCAAGGGGATGACAAAAACCACAACCCCTTCTGCAACAATACCCTGCTACAACACCTTTACCTCTGTGAGCCCGTCCAGAACGACGGCCGATGCTCCGCAGCCGCTACGCCCGCTTCGGCCTCTGGAAAAGGAGAACACGAGGGAACGAGAAGGACGGGACCGGGAGGACAACACCCGTACGCTAGGCTCCGGTTTCTCTCATGGGCCCACGCTCACCTTGCCGCAATCCTCTGGAATGCGAGCGACCCGCTGGCCCCGTTACTCGGCACCTACGGACACAAAGGAAAGTCATCAAAAAAACCCACAGACAGCCAGACACTCCTTCCAACAACCTTCTAACTCATCTCCTTAGGGCAGGCCCTTTTCTTACTCCTGCTCCTTTGGGAACCCTAGGAATACTGCTCTACATCTCAAAAGAGCAACAATGCCTACCTGCCAGACCCACAGACAACTGTCCCACCCAAAATAAATTGATCAAGCAAGTGGATTACTAACACGCTGGCCAATCGCTCCTCCACACCTCTGCTGCCAATCTCTGTGCGTTACTACAGCCCACTCCCAGGGGCAAGGCAGCTCCAGCTGCATACATACAGCCATGCACACGAACATCATTGGACAAACACAAAAAAGTCCTATGCAAAGGAGAGCTATTACTGCACAGAAAATAATGAGGACTAGAAAAATCTAGTGACATCACAGCTGTGTGGCCCTGATGCTTGGCCCAAGCAAGGCAGTCAAATGCCAGCACCCATGTCAAAAATGGGCTAGCAAAGCCAAAGATAGCCATGAAGAAAAGACCTTCAAAAGAGACCTGATGCTGTAACAATGCAGGGAAGACAACCCTGAAAAGGTGCCACAAAGGCACAACAAAGACTGGCCTCCGATGGGAAAGCCAAAGACAGTGGCAAAGATGAATGGCCGCGAAGAGCCAAGAGACTGAGCGGAAGGAATGCCCCCAACCTGTGTTTGCAGCACAAGATGGGATCTGCCGGCACAATGATGACAACTCAGGCCAGGCTAAAATACAAAGGATGCCTGCAGCACTACTGCTGTACAGTTCCAGATGCCTTCTGGAGCCCATATAACAAGAGGAACCTCAAGACCTGAGCAAAACACCCAACAGCTACAACATACACCATAGACACACAGGCTGGAGCTGCCTGCCCGATGCACCCACGCTTTCTCCTCTGAAACACCCAAAATGCCCATCTCACAGACCACTCATCCGCAAGGGGCATCCATGCTAAATGCTCTGGCAACCAAGACAAACACGCCCCCCCCGCCCAAATCACATGCTATCTCTCCACTTAGCTTTGGCAGTGCATGAGGTCACCACAGGACTTCAGAAGTCATTCTTAATTGGCAGAGACATCCCCTTCAATCTTATTTGGGATGTCCTGTTTGTCCTCATCACCTGCTAAACTAGAGCTGGAGCAGCCATCCCTGTGACGGACACATCCCACCTTGATCACCAAAAAAAAAAAAAAATCCTCTCTGAAGTACAACTGTCGCTCTGCTTACCTGGACCTTGCCATACGGATGTTGCGGTAGTGGGATTAAGGGCACCTGTGACACCTAGAACAAACAAAATGACCAAGTGACCATTCCACTAGGCAGGGATGATGAGTCCTGGGAGTACTGACACGCTATTTCACATAGTCATTTTACCTCACCTCAAGTCCTCAGCTGTGACTGGCAAAGGGTCAATCAGCACCTGAAAATGAAGAAAAGCAAATCACTGAGAGGCAGTCCAGCAACACCCCACCACCCCAAATGAACTGGACGCATATGGGCAGGCGGGCCCTCTCAGCCCTTCTGCCGCCTCCTGCTGACGCAGCTTCTCCTCTTGGGGGCCCCCAGCCAAATCTACAAACACTGAGGGAAGAGCACACCCTATGGGGATGACAAAAAAAAGAAAACAAAAAACACACACACCCCCACCAAAAAAAAACCCCAACTCTCCCCCCCCCCCCAAAAAAAAAAAAAAAAAAAAAAACACACACACACAAACACACCCCCCAAACAGAACAATATCCCATTTCAACAGCTTTACCTCTTCTGCTGGCCCACCAGACCTCTAGCCTACATGCCACAACGGTGAGGCCTGCCACAGCACCTGTAAAAGCAGAACACAAGTGGGCGAGAGAGACATTGGCCTAAAAGCCACCCAAGCCTGGGCTCCGCTTCCTCTCATGGAGCAACGCTTACCTTGCTGTGCTACTCAGGACACAAGGAACCCCCTCTCCGCATTATGTGACACCTCACCACCGCTACATAGGCACAAAGCAAAAAGTCATCAAGAAAGCCAACACTCTCCTTCCAACAACTCCCAAGCTCACCTTCTTACTAAGGTAAGACCCTTCCTTACTCCATTTTTTTTTGGGATCCCCCAGGAACACTGCTCTGCATCTGAAAAACCAACAAAACAACCACCACCACAAATACCCAAAAGAACAAAACAAAAACAAAAAGACTCCCAACATCCACTAGCCCCACCAACCAACACTCGCAGACCAAAAAAAAAAAATCAATACATCAAGCAGATTACACACAGGCTGATCGACCACCACTCTGATCCAACACGGTCACACTCCGCATGCTACTGCGGCCAATACCCACAAGCGAGACAGCTCCATTCCCAAACTTACAGGCACACAGAAATACCAGACAAATAGAGGAAAGCTCTACACAAAAACATCTAGTACCACGTGGGAGCTACTTAGGACAAGAGTCCTATGACATTAGGACTGCGCAGCCTCGATGCTCAGCTCAAGATCGGAAAAATTCATAATGCAAATGCCTGTGTCAGAAAGGGCTGGCAAAGCCAGAAACCGTGAGGTGGAAGTCAACGGCTAAAGGTTTGAGGCTGTGACGACGGGGGCAAAGACAACCCTGGAAGGGTGCCGGGAGGGCGTGAAACAACACCGGCCTCCACGGATGACAAAGTGGCCGATAAGGCCTCAAAGATGGTTACGAAGACGACTGGCTGCCAGAGGCCACGAGACAGTCCGAGGGATGGAATGTGCCTTAACTGCGTTTGCAGTACAAGATGGAATCTGCTGGCACGAGAATGATCACCATGACTCACGCCAGGCAGAAAGGCAAAGGATGCCTACAGCACTACGGCTGCACAATTCAGGATATATTCTAGAACGTGAAGAACAAGATACATTTCAGAAAGGGGCCAGCAAAGCCATAGAGAGTGATGCAGAGGAGGCCAGCTAGAAAGATCCAATGCTGCGATAATGCAGGGAAGACAACTCTGAAAGTATGCTGGGAAGGTACAATACAAGATTGGCCTCCAAAGAGGAAAATGCAGTCAATAAGGCCTCAAAGACGATCGTCAGGATGAATGTCTATAGATGGCCAAGACCAAGAGTCAGAGGCAGAGATCGCCCCTTAGCTACGTTTGCAGTGCAAGACGGGATCTGCTGGCACCGTGATGATTACTCAGACCGCTCTGAAAGACAAAGGATGCCTACGGCACTACTGTTGAAACAGTGCCAGATGCGTTCTGGACCCCAAAGAACAAGAGCCACCTCAAGATCTGAGCAAAACAGCACACAGCTACAACACACACCCTTGAGACACGGACTGGAGCTGCCTGCCCTAGCAAACCCACCCTTTCTCCTCTAAAGGACCCAAAACACCAGCCTCGCACACCAATCACATCCTTTACCATTCTACCTTACTTTTCAAGGCTCTGGATCACTGCTGGGCAACCAGAGAAAGTCTCAAAAACATCTAGATCTCTTGCAATTTTCTTGGGATGTGCCTTCATCGTGGGCTAAATCAGAGCATGAAAAAAACAAACAGACAAAAGACTAATAGATATAAAAAATACAACTGGAGACTCAGGACCCCTAAATACCCTACATTAAGACACTAATCCAAGAAAAAAAAAAAAAAAAACACAAATAAAAAAACCCTCTAGAACTCCTACCAGCTCACAGCTCCATTGATGCCCTTCAACAGTCTTATTGTGCAAAATACCTATTCTTCTCCAAAAGCAAGGATAAATACTCCTGAAGAACTTTAATCCCTCAACAGTTGCTATCCTCCAAGACCCTTCAAGCCCTGCACTCCCAAAGCAAAGCAAGAGCAGAAGGAGCTGCTCAACCCCCCGGCCCTGGGCTTATGTAGCCCTCAGTCGTTCGCCGCCCTACCCAGCAGCCCTTGCAAAGGGAGGGGCCCGCTAATCACAGCCATAAATACAGGCAGGGGGGCCAACCTGAGGGTCTTCCTTCCCTAGGAAAAGTAGGGAGTGTAGGAGAGAGAAATGCTGCAGCGATGAAACAGACCCTCGACAGGACTACTGAGACTGCAGCTCCTGTGTTCAGAATATCAAAAGGTCTGTTATTAAAATTCTTTTTATCCTACCTACTACTAGAGTGTGCATTGAAAGAGTTTTATTGCAGGGAGAGGAGACCAAAAGAATTATTAGGGGGCAAAACCAAAGAAGCTTGCAGGGAGAAGAGAGAACACCCACTGGAGGATAAGGAGAGCTACTGGGAGAAGAAAAAAATGTATTTGGAGGAGAGAGGAAAAGAATGCAGGGGAAGAGAAAGATTTATTAAGTGAAGAAAAAGAATTAGTGAGTACAGAGAAAAAGTTAGGAATAAAGGGAGTGAAAAAAGAGAGCTGTGAGTGAGAAAGAGATTTGCTGGTGGATTAAAAAAAAAGAGCAAGTAGGCATCAACAACGGTTGTCACTAGTGGGGGAAATAAGAGAGTCGTTAGCAGGGGAATTAAAAATTATGAGTGGGTGAGAAAGAACATGATTAGCAGGAGAGGAAGAGCATTATGAGTAGAAGAGAATGATAATGAGGAGGAGGAGATAAAGAGAACTATCGCGGAGGGAGAAAAAGAACTATTAGCGGGAGAAGAGAAGAAATATTTGGCACGAGACAGATTTATAAGCTGAAGAGAGAGGTTAATTATGGGCAGATAAAGAGAATTATTTGGTGTCGAGACAAAGACTTATGAGCAGGCAGAAAAGAAAATGTTGGGGGAGAGCAAGAGAAAATTATGAGGAGATGAGAAAGAATTAAGAAGGGGTGAGCAGAAGAATCATTAGTGAAAGTGACAAAATCATTAGAGGAAGAATAAGAGATTTCGTAGCAAGATAGAGAAGTTTTGGGGGGAAGAGCAAGAGAATGATTAGTGCGAGAGAAAGATTTATTGTGGGGAGGGGAAGAGGGGCATTTTGGCAGGAGAGGAAGAGGTTTTTACAGCAAATAGAGAATTATTAGCGGGAGGGCGAGACACGTTCAGGAGAGAAATTTGAGTAAAACAGGGAATTATGAGCATGAAAGGAAGAGAATTATTAGCTGAAGAGGAAATTATATGGGAATGGAAATATGAATAGCATGATTAGCAGGAATAAAGGGAATTATTAGATGGAGCAAAACAATAGGAGAATAGAAAGAAATATATTAGGGGCCAAGAAAGGGAACTATTTGCAGAAGAAGAGGAGAATTTATAGGTGGAGAGCAGGAGAATTATTAGCGAGAGAGAAAAGGAATAGTAAGCAGGAGAGGAAGATAAATAAGAACAGAGAGGGAAACAGGATGATTGGCAGGAGATGAAAGGGAGTATTAGGGAAATAGGAAGAAAAATATTATTGAGGAGAGGGAGATAATTATTAGGGAAACAGAAAGAAAATTCTTAATTGGGGAAGAAGATAATAGGAGCAGAAAAGAAATATTGCAGGAGCAGAAGTGAATTAGTGAGAGAGGAAGGGATTTTTTTCAGGGAATAGAAGAATTATTTCTATTGAGGTAATAGAAAATTTATTAGGGGAAAGAAATTTATTAGGGGGACAGAAGGAGAATTATTAGGAGAGTAGGACTATTAGTGAGAGAGAAGGGAATTGTTAGCAGGATAGAAATCATATTTTTATGGGAAGAGTAGGAGAAGTATTAGCGGGATAGAAAGGTCATTATTAGTGAGAGAGGAGGAGAATTGTTATCGGGAACAAGAGAGAATTATTGCCGGGACAGGGAAATTTTTAGTGAAAAGGTGGAAAGAGATTAGTGGGAGAGGAAGATAAGTAGTAGGAACAGGGAGAGGGAAATATTAGTATGAGAGAAAGGGAATTAATAGGAGCAGAGAAAGCATGTAATTAGCATGAGAGAAAGGGCAATGTTACTGGGCAAGAAGATAATTATTAGGGAAACAGGAATAAAATTATTGGCTGGAGAGAAAGGGAATTATTAGGGGAATGGGAAGAAAATACTTGGCGGGGGAAGAAGGGAATTCTTGGCGAGAAAGAACAGCCAAGAATTAGCGGGAGAGAACGGTGATGAATTTCAGGGCAGCTTTAATGGAGAGGAAGATGATGACTAGGAGATGAAAAAGGGAAATATTGACGGGAGAGGAAGAGAATTATTACTGGGACAGGAGAAGATATATTAGCGGGTGAACAACAGTATATGGGAATAAAGTATTATTAGCAGGAGGGATGGAAAAGCATTACCAGGAAAGAAAGAAAATTTAGTGGAATAGGAAAGAAAGTATTAGTGTGAGAGAACGAATAAGTTGTGGATGAGAAAGCAAATAATTAATGGGAGAGAAAGGGAAAGATTTGCAGGAGAGAAACAGAATTAATATGAGCAGAGAAAGTGAAATTTTAGGAGGTGTGAAAGATTTATTAGCCACTTAAGAAGTTGATGGGTGGCGGGAGAGGAAAAGAATTATTATTGGGAGAGAAAGAAAATTATTAGCCAAATAGGAATAGAATTATGCATAAAAGAGGAACAAAATTATTAAGGGAATAGGAATGTAATTCTGAGGGGGAGAGGAAGAGAGAAAGATATTTTGGAGGAATAGAAAGAGAATTATTAGTGAGAAAGAAAATTATTAGCAAATAGGAAGACATTTATTAGTGCAATAGGAAGAGAATTATTTGTGCAAGGGGAAGGGAATTGTTAGGAAGAGAATTATTAGGGGAATGGAAATGGAATTATTAGTGGGAGAAAAAGGGATTTATTAGCTGTAGAAAAGATAGTTAATGGAAACAGAGAAAAAGAAATAAAGGGGCAAGAAAGGAATAACTGGCAGAGAGCAAGGGAATTATTGGCTGGAGAGAAAGAGCATTAATAGCTATAGATAGGAGAGTAGGAGTAGAAGTATTACGGGCATAGGAAGAGAATTATTAGCAGGAGAGAAGTATGAGCTGAAAAGAATTTATAAGGAAATAGAAAGGGAATTATTAGCGAGAGACAATGTGAATGATTAGTGTGAGATAAGGCTGAGTATTAGAGGAATAGGAGAAGAAATGTAGGAATAGGGAACTTAGCAGGAGAGGAAGAGAAATACTAGTGGTAGAAGAAGACTAATTTTAGGGGAATAGATAGAGAGTAATTAACACGAGGGAAAGAAAGGTATTGGGGGAGAGAAAAACAGTTATTCACAGGAGGGAAACAGAATTATTAGGGGAATAGGAATGAAATTATTATCAGAGAGAAAGACAGTAAGGAACAGGAGAGGAAAATTTTTAGGGGAATAGGAATAAACGTACTAGTTGTAGAGAAAGAGAAGGACAAGGGGAACAGAATTAATTGCTTGAGAGAAAGAATTATTAGGGGAATGGGAAGAAAATTAGCAGCAGATATAGAAGCACTAAGAAATAGGAAGGGAATTCTTAGCGGGAATTTCTGTTCTTAGAAATAGAAATTTTTATCGGTAGAGAATGATGTTTTAGCGGGAGAAATAGAGATTTTTTTTTTAGGCCTATCAAAAGAGAATTATTACCTGAAGAGAAAGAAAATAGAGAATAAGCCTAAAATTCTTAGTGGAAGGGAAAAAAGTATTAGGGGGAGAGGAAGAGAATTCTTGAAGAGAAAGATAGTGGGAAAGGTAGAGAAGTACTGGGGGAGAAGGATTAGTGGGCAAATAAGAGAAGTATTAGAAGTAGAAGAAGAGAAGAATTAGCCAGAGAGGAATAGAATTATTAGGGGATCAATAAGAATAATTAACTGGAGTAAAATATAGTTATTGGGAAATGAGAAGAAAATTATTAGTTGGAGAGGAAGAGATTTATTAGCAGGAGAGGAAAAGAAGTATTAGGGGAGGGGTAATAAAATTATTAGAGGAAGGGGAAGAGAATATTTGGGGGAATAGAAAGGGAGTTTAGTGGTAGAGAAAGAAATCTTTTAGGGCTACAAAAAGAGAAGTATTAGCTCAAGACAAGTGAAATTATGAGAAAAATAAAATTATTAGCAGGAGGGAAAGAGAAGTGGTAGTGGGAGAAGAAGATAATTCTGAACAGGAGAGGAAGAGAATTGTTGTGGGAAACAGATTTATTAGCAGGAGAAGTTTTGCTGGGCAAAGAGGAGAAGATGTAGCCAGAGAGGAAGAGAAGTATTAGGGAGAATAAAAAGAGTGGTGTTTTTTTTTTTTTTTTTTTAACTGGAGTAAAAGCTTAGGAGTGGGAGAATAGGAATAAAATTATTAGTGGGAGAGAAAGATTTATTAGAGGGAGAGGAAGACAGGTATTAGGGAAATGGTAATAATATTTTGAGCAGGAGAGGAAAAGACGCAGGGGGATAGAAAGGGAGTTTTTAGCGAGAAAGAACTTCGAGGGCTATAGAAACAAATATTAGCTCAAGAGAAGGAAAATGGTGTCTATAAGGATAAAATTATTAGCGGGAGGGAAACAAATATTAACGGGAGAGGAAGAGCATGCTTAAGGGAAGAGGAGGAGAATTATTGTGGGTGAGGTAGAGAATTGTTAGTGTGAGAGGAAGCCAATGTTCAGGGCGATAGGAAGAGAATTATCAGAGGAATAGTATATAGTCGGGCAGTAGTGAGAGTATTTTTGGCGGGAGAGGAAGGGAATTGTTAAGGGAATAGAAAGGGAATTTTGAGAGGAATACGGAGAGAATTTTTAGGGGAGTAGGAAGAAAATCATCAGAGTAGGAAGACAAGCGTTAGCGGGAGCGGAAAAGAATTCCGAAAAGGAGAGCGAGAGAATGATAATAGGAAAAATAGAGAACTATTAGCTGGAATGGAAGTATTAGTGGGAGATGAGAAGAATTAGCCAGAGAGGAGGAGAATTATCAGGGGAATAAAAAGAGAATTTTTAACAGAAGTATAACGTAAATATTGGGAGAATTGGGGGGAATAGAATTATTAGCAGGAGAGAAAGATTTATGAGGGGCGTGGTAGTAGAAACAGAAGCATCAAAAGTTCCACAAACTTAAGGAAAAATTCCTCAACGGTGAGGGTGATGGAACACTGGAACAGGCTGCCCAGAGAGGTTGTGGAGTCTCCTTCTCCGGACATCTTCAAAACCTGCTTGGACGCAGTCCTGTGCCACGTGCTCTAGGTGACCCTGCGTGTGCAGGGGGGTTGGACTAGATGACCTCTAGAGGTCCCTTCCAACCTTAAGCATTCTGTGATTCTAGGGTAGTAAAATTCTTAGCAGGAGGGGAAAAGAATTTTTAGGGGAATAGAGGGAGTTTTTAGGGGCACAGAAAGAGAAGTTTTAGGGCTATGAAAAGAATTATTACCTCAAGAGAAACAAAATGAGGAGGAGAATAAGAATAAAATTGTTACCAGAAGGAAAGAACAGTATCAGCGAGAGGAGAGAATTCTTAACGGAAGAGGGAGAGAGTAATTTTCTACCCTCCCCACTATCATTATCTGGAGAGAAAGAGGATTATCAGGGGAATAGAAAGGGAATCCTTAGGGGAACAGGAAGAAAATGATCAGGGGAATATGAAGAGAATTATTAGGAGAATAGCAAGACAATTATAAGGGGGAATAGGAAGAGATTTATTAGTGAGAGAGGAGGAGAACCATTAGGAGAATTAGAAGGGAATCGTTAGCGGAATAGGAAGAGAATTACTATCGGAAAAGAAAGAAAATGATTAGTGGGAGAGTAAGAGGATTCTTAATAAGTGGAAGATAATTATAGTGTGAAAAGTAGAGAATTATTAGCGGGAGAAAGAAGTATCAGCTGTAGAGGAAGGGATTTAGTAGCAGAATAGGAAGAGAACTTTTAGAGGAATAGGAAGAGAATTATCTGTGGAATAGGAAGAAAATTATTAGCGGAGGAGAAAGAGAATTATCAGAAAAATAGAAAGAGAATAATTAGTGTAATAGTAGGAGTATTAATAGGGGAAGATGAAGAGAATCGTGAGGGGAATAAGAGGAGAATTATTAACGGGAGAATAGGAGAAGTATTTGGTGGGAGAAGAGGACAAGAATTAGCCAGAAAGGAAGGAAAGTACTAGGAGAACAAAAAGAATTTTAATGGGACTAAATAAGTACTGGGAGATGAGGAATAAAATTATTAGCGGGAGAGGAAGAGATTTATTAGCGGGAGAAGAGAATTATTAGGAGAATAGGAAGACAATTATTAGCAGAATCGGAACAAAATGATCAGGGGATTAGGAGAATTTTCATCATGGGAATAGAAGAGATGTATTAGCTAGCGGGAAAGTAAGAGAATTATTAGGGGAAGAGGAAGGGTATAATTAGCAGAATACAAAGAGAATTATTAGTGGGAGTGCAAGAAAATTATTAGAGGAATATAAAGGGAATTATTAGGGGAACGGGAAGAGAATTATTAGCGTGACTAGGAGAATTATTAGAGGATTAGAAAGGGAATTCTTAGAGGAATAGGCAGATTATTGGAATAGTAAGAAATTGGTTATCAAAATAGGAAGAAAAGCATGAGTGGGAGAGAAGGATAATTCTTAACAGAAAAGGAAGAGAACTACAGTGGGCAAAGAAGAGAAGTATTAGCTGGAGAAGAGGAGAATTAATAGTGGAATAAAAAGAATCATTAGAGGATTAAGTAAAAAATTATCATAGTAATTGGAATAGAATTCCTAATGGAATAGGAAGAGAATTAACGGGAAAATGGGAAGAGAATAATTAGTGTAATAGGAGGAGCATTATTAGCAGGAGAGGAAGAGAAGTATCGGGGAATAGGCAGATAATTATCAGAATAGTTAAAAAAAAAAAAAAAAAGTTATAGAAATAGGAAGAAAAGTATTAGCGGGAGAGGAACATAATTCCTAACGAGAGGAAAACAACTACAGTGGAAAAAGAGGAGCAGTATTAGCCAGAGAGCAAGAGAATTAATAGTAGAATAGGAAGAGAATTATTAGAGGAACAGGAAGAAAAATATCACAGGAATAGGAAAAAAAAATTAATGGAATAGGAAGAGAATGAAGTGGAGTAAAATAGGGAGAGTAGGAATAAAAATATTAGCTGGAGAGGAAGAGATTTATTTGTGGGGAATTTGGGAAATGCGGTATTAGGATCACGATGATAAAATACTTGGCATGCGTGGAAGAATTGTTTGAAAGCAGGAACCGAGAGAAAAACTAGGGCCTAGCAGAAGTTTTGGCATTACAAAAGCTTGCTTGGGGGTGATACGCAGTTACCGCTTTCGGAACGGTTGGTACGCATGGACTCTGCTTCTCCATGGTTCCCTGGGCGTCACAATCTGCCCTCCTCGCAGCGGCAAAGGGGAGTAACGGAGGCTGGAGCGGAGCGAAGATACCGCAGCCAAACTCTGTGGCGCTCCCTGTGCTGGGCCGCTGATGAGCTGCACGGTAGCTGTCCGATGGGAGATATACAATAACATGTCAGGTGCTGAGCCAGCAAAGGTGGCAAATTGCTCCTTTCGGATGAACTTTGCTTAAACTTTGCTTATTATAATGTCCAAATGCACCTCCATCCCAAAAGTTACCCGCCTCCAAGATACGACTGCTCCTCACTGAGCACATGCTATAGATTTTCAATTGACTGTACGTTTAAATGAAGGCGAGAAACTTTTTTTTTTACCAATCAATAACAATATTAAGTATGACTCTAGTCACTCAAGCTCCACCTGAATATAAAGAAAAGTATAAAAGGTGAACTCAGGAGGAAAAAGCAGCGGGGAGGAAATCGTCGTAACTCCTGGGTCTGTCGATGGGCTGACCCCCTTTCTTCCCCTGGGGTCGGGATGCCGCCTGAGGAGACTCGAGACTGATGGCCCTCTCCCATCTTCTGGGGTGAGCGATGACTGCACGTTTGTATGGAGCGTGTTCAGAGCTAGCTAAAAACCCCACGCTGTAGTACAGAATTTCCTGTACTGACACCCAAAACCTGCTTTGAAAATGTTGCATTTGAATAAATCGTGCTGTTTGTGAACTCCGCTTGTTTGGGGGGCATGATTGGACCTACCGTTGACAGACCGTTCGTGAATCTGATACTGCCGGATATGAGCTTAGAGCCGATCGTGCTATTTGGGAACTCGATTCGCGCCTAGGAAGGTGATCGGGCCTACGGTCCACCGACCATTTGTGAATCGGATACCGCCGGAGTCGGGTGTATAGCTAAAACGGTATTTGATATCTCCTTCCCTCGCTGCCGCTATGGCTTTCCGAGTGCAGCATTTTACAGCATGATAGTAAAAAACTATTTTGGGGGATAGAAAGGGAGTTTTTAGCATTTATGAAAAATTTTAGGGCTATAAGAAGAGAGTTTGTAGCTCAAGAGAAAGAAAATGATAAGGAGAAGAATGAAATTATTAGTGGGAGGGGAAGAGAACTATTAGTAGCAGAGAGAATTCTTAACAGAAGAGGAAGAGAATGATACTGGGAAAGGTAGAAAATTATTAGTGAGAGAAGAGGAGAAGCATTAGCCAGCGAGGAAGAAAATTATTAGCAAAATAGGAAGATAGTGATCAGGAGAATAGGAGGAGATTTATTAGTGGGAAGGGGAAGAGAATTATTAGCAGAATGTGAGGAAAGTGATCAGAGAAACAGAAAAGAATTCTTAGGCAAAGAGGAAGATAATGACGAGCGGGAGAGGATTCTTAAAAGAGGAGGAAGAGAATTAAAGTGGGAAAAGCAGAGAATTATTAGCGGGAGAGGAAGAGAATTCCTAGCAGAATAGAGCATTATGAGAGGAACAGGAGTAAAGTTATTAACATAATAAGAGAATTATTCAGGAAAATAGGAAGAAAATAATTAGTGGAATAAGAGGGGAATTATTAGCAGGAAGAAAGAATTTTTAGAGGAATAGGAAAACAATTAGAAGAGGAAGATAACGATTAGGACAATAGGAAGAAAATGATTAGCAAAAATAGTAAGAAAATGACTATCAGAGTAGGAATAAATGTATTAGCGGGAGAGGAACAGACTTTACAGCAGAGCAAGACAATGACAGTGGGGAAATACAGAGAATTATTAACTAGAATAGAAGAGAAACATTAGTGGGAGGAGAAAAATTAGACAAAGCTGAAGAGAATTATTAGGGGAAGAAAAAGAGAATATTTAACTGGAGTAAAAGGTATGTATTAGAGGAGTAGGAAAAACATTATTAGCGGGAGAGGAAGAAATTTATGAGCTGGGA
Source organism: Tinamus guttatus (assembly GCF_059628265.1). Classification (NCBI taxonomy): domain Eukaryota; kingdom Metazoa; phylum Chordata; class Aves; order Tinamiformes; family Tinamidae; genus Tinamus; species Tinamus guttatus. The sequence goes on along the minus strand of NW_028288969.1, from coordinate 33,776 downwards.
GCCAAAGGGAATGACTTGGGAAATAAAATTATCACCTGGTGTGAAAGTGAGTTATTGGGAGAATGGGGTAGAATTATTAGCGTGAGCAGAAGGAAATAATTAGGGGGATAAAAAGAGAGAATTCCTACCTGCAGTGGAAGAGAATTTTTGGGAGAATAAGAATAAAATAATTAGAGAGAGAAAATGAGATTTATTAGCAGGAGACCAAGAGAATTATGAGGGAGATGGGAAGATAATTATTACCAGGAAAAGAGGGGAAGTATTAGTTGGAGAGGACAAGCGTTATTAGGGGAATAAAGAGAGAATTATTATCTGGCATGGAAAAGACTTATTGGGCAAAGAGGAATGAAATTATTACTGGGAGAGGAAGAGAATTATGGGCAGGGGAGGAAGAGAATGATTAGGGGAATAAAAAGAAAATTATTACCTGCAGTCAAAGAGAATTATTAGGAGAACAGGAATAACATTAATAGTGGGAGAGGACAAGATTTATGAGCCGCACAGGAAGAGATTTATTAGGGGAATAAAAGAGCTGTTGAACTAAAAGGAGGAGCTAAACAAGTAAGGGGAACTGTAAGGGTCTCAGTTACATCATTGTCTACCAATCAGGAGCCTGCGCAGTGACGTCACTAACTGCCACAATCATATAAACGTGCTGCATGCGAGCTAATAAACGAGCAGGATCCTTTAACTCCCATTGAGTGGGTGTCCTGACTCCGGCCGACCTCCTACAGGGGGACACGGAGGAATATGAGGGACATGGGAGACATGGGGGGACACTGGGGACATGGGGGAACATGGTGGGACTCGGAGGACATGGAGGAACATGGGGACACACGGAGGGACACATGGAGGGAACACTGGGGGACACAGGGGATACAGAGGGACACGGTGGGACATGGAGGAACATGGGGGGACATGGAGGGACACAGGGGACATGGAGGGACACACTGAAGGACACACAGGGGACACATGGGGGATACTGGGAGACACATGGAAGGACACACGGGGACACACAGGGGACACACGGGGACACACAGGGTACACTCAGGGGACACAAGGACACACACGGGGACACATGGAGGGACATGCATGTGACACAGGGGACACCCGGGGACATGCGGTGCCACTCCTGGCGTCCCCGGGCGCCAGCGGCTCCCGCGCCGCCTCGTGCAGCAGCCCCAGAGGCTCTCGCAGCGCAGCCAGGATGCCGGGTGCCAGTGCAGCCCCGTGGCGGCCTGCGGCAGGGATGGGCCAGCGTGGCCCCAGGGACCCAACGGCCCCGTGTCCCTGCGCGGCCCCCCAAAGCCCCCACGTTACCCCTATTCCCCCCTGGATCCCCGTCCCCCCATGTCCCTGTGTCTCCCCCATGTCCCCATCACCCCCCTGTGTCCCTGTCCCCCCCCGTGCTCCCCCCCTTGTCCCCACATGCTCCAGGCAGCTCCGCAGGCCCCGACTAATCCTGTCACTGCCCAGGGCACCGCTGAGGCCCCCCAGGACCCGCTGCAGCCCCGGCTGCTCCTGCAAAGGCTTCAGATGCCGCCTGCGGGGGGAGATTAACGGCGGGGCCTTAACGAGCCCCTTTGTTAACTCCCTCATTAAGCCCCCCCCATTAATGAGCTCCTTCATTAACCACCCCCCCCCATTAACGAGCCCCTTCATTAATCCCCTCATTAACCCTACCTCGTCAGCCGGCCCCCTCATTAACCCCCCCCCATTAACCCTCCCTCGTTAACGAGCCCCCTCATTAACCCCCACCCATTATCCCCCGCCCCCTCACTAACCCCCCCCTGGATCCCGTTTTCCTACCCGGTAGCTCCAGCCCCAGCTCCATGGTCTGCGCTGGGGCACGGGGGGGTCCCAATGTCCCCCTGCGTGTGACACCAGCCCCCCCTGTTACCCCAATGTCCCCCTGCGGGTGTCACCAGCCCCCTCGTTACCCCAATGTCCCCCTGTGGGTGACACCAGCCCCCCCGTTACCCCAATGTTCCCCTGGGGGTGTCACCAGACTCCTCGTTACCCCAAGGTCCCCCTGTGGGTGACACCAGCCCCCCCCGTTACCCTAATGTCGCCCTGGGGTTTCACCAGCCCCCTCGTTACCCCAATGTCCCCCTGTGGGTGACACCAGCCCCCCCGTTACCCCAATGTTCCCCTGGGGGTGTCACCAGACCCCTCGTTACCCCAATGTCCCCCTGTGGGTGACACCAGCCCCCCCCGTTACCCTAATGTCGCCCTGGGGGTGTCACCAGCCCCCTCGTTACCCCAATGTCCCCCTGTGGGTGACACCAGCCCCCTCGTTACCCCAAAGTCCCCCTGTGGGTGACACCAGCCCCTCTCCGTTCCCCTACTGTCCCTCGTGGGTGACATCAGCTCCCCCCTGACCTGGAGCCGCCGCCATCGCTGCCGCTGCCTGCGCCCTCAGCTTCCGGCGACCCGCCCCTTCCGCCGCGCGTTGCCCCCGGCGACGGCTCCGCCAATCGCGCGCGTTGCCCCTAGCGACGGCTCCGCCAATGGCGGCGCGTTGCCACCGTTGCAGGGGGGTCACTGAGAGGACATGGGGGGTCACGGGGTAACCGCGGGGCTCCTGCGCTGTCGTCGCTGTCACCGGTGACGTCATTGAGGGTTCCCCAGGTGCAGTACCGAGCTTCGGACTGGCAGCAGTGAGCCCTCCCGATGCTCTGCGCATGCGTGTCCCTCCGCTGGCTGTTGCAGTACCGTTTTCCGGACACGGGATGGCAGCAGTGAGCAGTCCTGACGCTCTGCGCATGCGTGTCCCTCCGCTGGCTGTTGCAGTACCGATTTTCGAACACGCGATGACAGCAGTGAGCCCATCCGACGCTCTGCGCACGCGCAGCCTCCAACTCCCTGTTGCAGTACCGACGTTCGGACACGAGATGGCACGCGATGGCCATCTCCTAACTCCATGCTATCACTAACGTACACGTCCTGCATTTCTTTCAGCAGGAAAACACCAACAACCCTGTTTCTCATCCCACCCAAAAAGTGTGCCCAGCATGTGTTGGCACTGCTTAACACTTCCCTTGGCATGCTCTTTACAGCCTCACTCCAAATGGGGCTCTGCGCTTCTTCCCTCGCTGAACTCCACGCTTACACTAAAGGGCTCTTCCAGCATTCGTTTCGGCAGCAAAACAGAAACAACCCAGTTTCTCATCCCAGGCACAAATTGTGCCCAGCATGAGTGTTGGTGCTGCTTCACACTTCCCTTGGCATGCTCTTTACAGTCTCAATTCAAATGGGGCTCTGCGCTTCTTCCATCCCTGAACTGCATGCTAACACTAAAGCACACTTCCAGTATTCCTTGTGACAGCAAAACAGAATCAACCCTGTTTCTCATCCCAGCCACAAAGTGTGCCCAGAATGAGTCTTGGCACTGCTTCACACTTCCCTTGGAATGCTCTTTACAGCGTGACTCCAAATGGGGCTCTGCGCTTCTTCCCTCGCTGAACTCCATGCTTACACCAAAGCGGGCTTCCAGCATTCCTTTCGGCAGCAAAACAGAATCAACCCTGTTTCTCACCCCAGCCACAAAGCGTGCGCAGCACGAGTCTTGGCACAGCAAAACACTTCCTTTGGCATGCCCTTTGCAGCCTCACTCCAAACGGGGCTCTCCGCTTCATCCATCCCCTGACTCCATACTAGCACCAACGGGCTGCTAAAGCGTTTCGCAGAAAACACCAAGGAACCTGTTTCTCACTCCAAGCACAAAGCGTGCGCAGCACGAGTCTTGGCACAGCAGAACACTTCCTTTGGCATGCCCTTTGCAGCCTCACTCCAAACGGGGCTCTCCGCTTCATCCATCCCCTGACTCCATACTAGCACCAACGGGCTGCTAAAGCGTTTCGCAGAAAACACCAAGGAACCTGTTTCTCACTCCAAGCACAAAGCGTGCGCAGCACGAGTCTTGGCACAGCAAAACACTTCCTTTGGCATGCCCTTTGCAACCTCACTCCAAACGGGGCTCTCCGCTTCATCCATCCCCTGACTCCATACTAGCACCAACGGGCTGCTAAAGCGTTTCACAGAAAACACCAAGGAACCTGTTTCTCACTCCAAGCACAAAGCGTGCGCAGCACGAGTCTTGGCACAGCAAAACACTTCCTTTGGCGTGCCCTTTGCAGCCTCACTCCAAACGGGGCTCTCCGCTTCATCCATCCCCTGACTCCATACTAGCACCAACGGGCTGCTAAAGCGTTTCGCAGAAAACACCAAGGAACCTGTTTCTCACTCCAAGCACAAAGCGTGCGCAGCACGAGTCTCGGCACAGCAAAACACTTCCTTTGGCGTGCCCTTTGCAGCCTCACTCCAAACGGGGCTCTCCGCTTCATCCATCCCCTGACTCCATACTAGCACCAACGGGCTGCTAAAGCGTTTCGCAGAAAACACCAAGGAACCTGTTTCTCACTCCAAGCACAAAGCGTGCGCAGCACGAGTCTCGGCACAGCAGAACACTTCCTTTGGCGTGCCCTTTGCAGCCTCACTCCAAACGGGGCTCTCCGCTTCATCCATCCCCTGACTCCATACTAGCACCAACGGGCTGCTAAAGCGTTTCGCAGAAAACCCCAAGGAACCTGTTTCTCACTCCAAGCACAAAGCGTGCGCAGCACGAGTCTCGGCACAGCAAAACACTTCCTTTGGCGTGCCCTTTGCAGCCTCACTCCAAACGGGGCTCTCCGCTTCATCCATCCCCTGACTCCATACTAGCACCAACAGGCTGCTAAAGCGTTTCGCAGAAAACACCAAGGAACCTGTTTCTCACTCCAACCACAAAGCGTGCGCAGCACGAGTCTCGGCACAGCAAAACACTTCCTTTGGCATGCCCTTTGCAGCCTCACTCCAAACGGGGCTCTCCGCTTCATCCATCCCCTGACTCCATACTAGCACCAACGGGCTGCTAAAGCGTTTCGCAGAAAACACCAAGGAACCTGTTTCTCACTCCAAGCACAAAGCGTGCGCAGCACGAGTCTCGGCACAGCAAAACACTTCCTTTGGCGTGCCCTTTGCAGCCTCACTCCAAACGGGGCTCTCCGCTTCATCCATCCCCTGACTCCATACTAGCACCAACGGGCTGCTAAAGCGTTTCGCAGAAAACACCAAGGAACCTGTTTCTCACTCCAAGCACAAAGCGTGCGCAGCACGAGTCTCGGCACAGCAAAACACTTCCTTTGGCGTGCCCTTTGCAGCCTCACTCCAAACGGGGCTCTCCGCTTCATCCATCCCCTGACTCCATACTAGCACCAACGGGCTGCTAAAGCGTTTCGCAGAAAACACCAAGGAACCTGTTTCTCACTCCAAGCACAAAGCGTGCGCAGCACGAGTCTCGGCACAGCAAAACACTTCCTTTGGCGTGCCCTTTGCAGCCTCACTCCAAACGGGGCTCTCCGCTTCATCCATCCCCTGACTCCATACTAGCACCAACGGGCTGCTAAAGCGTTTCGCAGAAAACACCAAGGAACCTGTTTCTCACTCCAAGCACAAAGCGTGCGCAGCACGAGTCTTGGCACAGCAAAACACTTCCTTTGGCATGCCCTTTGCAGCCTCACTCCAAACGGGGCTCTCCGCTTCATCCATCCCCTGACTCCATACTAGCACCAACGGGCTGCTAAAGCGTTTCGCAGAAAACACCAAGGAACCTGTTTCTCACTCCAAGCACAAAGCGTGCGCAGCACGAGTCTTGGCACAGCAAAACACTTCCTTTGGCATGCCCTTTGCAGCCTCACTCCAAACGGGGCTCTCCGCTTCATCCATCCCCTGACTCCATACTAGCACCAACGGGCTGCTAAAGCGTTTCGCAGAAAACACCAAGGAACCTGTTTCTCACTCCAAGCACAAAGCGTGCGCAGCACGAGTCTCGGCACAGCAAAACACTTCCTTTGGCGTGCCCTTTGCAGCCTCACTCCAAACGGGGCTCTCCGCTTCATCCATCCCCTGACTCCATACTAGCACAAACGGGATGCTAAAGCGTTTCGCAGAAAACACCAAGGAACCTGTTTCTCACTCCAAGCACAAAGCATGCGCAGCACGAGTCTCGGCACAGCAAAACACTTCCTTTGGCATGCCCTTTGCAGCCTCACTCCAAACGGGGCTCTCCGCTTCATCCATCCCCTGACTCCATACTAGCACAAACGGGATGCTAAAGCGTTTCGCAGAAAACACCAAGGAACCTGTTTCTCACTCCAAGCACAAAGCGTGCGCAGCACGAGTCTCGGCACAGCAAAACACTTCCTTTGGCATGCCCTTTGCAGCCTCACTCCAAACGGGGCTCTCCGCTTCATCCATCCCCTGACTCCATACTAGCACCAACGGGCTGCTAAAGCGTTTCGCAGAAAACACCAAGGAACCTGTTTCTCACTCCAAGCACAAAGCGTGCGCAGCACGAGTCTCGGCACAGCAAAACACTTCCTTTGGCGTGCCCTTTGCAGCCTCACTCCAAACGGGGCTCTCCGCTTCATCCATCCCCTGACTCCATACTAGCACCAACGGGCTGCTAAAGCGTTTCGCAGAAAACACCAAGGAACCTGTTTCTCACTCCAAGCACAAAGCGTGCGCAGCACGAGTCTCGGCACAGCAAAACACTTCCTTTGGCGTGCCCTTTGCAGCCTCACTCCAAACGGGGCTCTCCGCTTCATCCATCCCCTGACTCCATACTAGCACCAACGGGCTGCTAAAGCGTTTCGCAGAAAACACCAAGGAACCTGTTTCTCACTCCAAGCACAAAGCGTGCGCAGCACGAGTCTCGGCACAGCAAAACACTTCCTTTGGCGTGCCCTTTGCAGCCTCACTCCAAACGGGGCTCTCCGCTTCATCCATCCCCTGACTCCATACTAGCACCAACGGGCTGCTAAAGCGTTTCGCAGAAAACACCAAGGAACCTGTTTCTCACTCCAAGCACAAAGCGTGCGCAGCACGAGTCTCGGCACAGCAGAACACTTCCTTTGGCATGCCCTTTGCAGCCTCACTCCAAACGGGGCTCTCCGCTTCATCCATCCCCTGACTCCATACTAGCACCAACGGGCTGCTAAAGCGTTTCGCAGAAAACACCAAGGAACCTGTTTCTCACTCCAAGCACAAAGCGTGCGCAGCACGAGTCTCGGCACAGCAAAACACTTCCTTTGGCGTGCCCTTTGCAGCCTCACTCCAAACGGGGCTCTCCGCTTCATCCATCCCCTGACTCCATACTAGCACCAACGGGCTGCTAAAGCGTTTCGCAGAAAACACCAAGGAACCTGTTTCTCACTCCAAGCACAAAGCGTGCGCAGCACGAGTCTCGGCACAGCAAAACACTTCCTTTGGCGTGCCCTTTGCAGCCTCACTCCAAACGGGGCTCTCCGCTTCATCCATCCCCTGACTCCATACTAGCACCAACGGGCTGCTAAAGCGTTTCGCAGAAAACACCAAGGAACCTGTTTCTCACTCCAAGCACAAAGCGTGCGCAGCACGAGTCTCGGCACAGCAAAACACTTCCTTTGGCGTGCCCTTTGCAGCCTCACTCCAAACGGGGCTCTCCGCTTCATCCATCCCCTGACTCCATACTAGCACCAACGGGCTGCTAAAGCGTTTCGCAGAAAACACCAAGGAACCTGTTTCTCACTCCAAGCACAAAGCGTGCGCAGCACGAGTCTCGGCACAGCAGAACACTTCCTTTGGCATGCCCTTTGCAGCCTCACTCCAAACGGGGCTCTCCGCTTCATCCATCCCCTGACTCCATACTAGCACCAACGGGCTGCTAAAGCGTTTCGCAGAAAACACCAAGGAACCTGTTTCTCACTCCAAGCACAAAGCGTGCGCAGCACGAGTCTTGGCACAGCAGAACACTTCCTTTGGCGTGCCCTTTGCAGCCTCACTCCAAACGGGGCTCTCCGCTTCATCCATCCCCTGACTCCATACTAGCACCAACGGGCTGCTAAAGCGTTTCGCAGAAAACACCAAGGAACCTGTTTCTCACTCCAAGCACAAAGCGTGCGCAGCACGAGTCTCGGCACAGCAAAACACTTCCTTTGGCGTGCCCTTTGCAGCCTCACTCCAAACGGGGCTCTCCGCTTCATCCATCCCCTGACTCCATACTAGCACCAACGGGATGCTAAAGCGTTTCGCAGAAAACACCAAGGAACCTGTTTCTCACTCCAAGCACAAAGCGTGCGCAGCACGAGTCTCGGCACAGCAAAACACTTCCTTTGGCATGCCCTTTGCAGCCTCACTCCAAACGGGGCTCTCCGCTTCATCCATCCCCTGACTCCATACTAGCACCAACGGGCTGCTAAAGCGTTTCGCAGAAAACACCAAGGAACCTGTTTCTCACTCCAAGCACAAAGCGTGCGCAGCACGAGTCTCGGCACAGCAAAACACTTCCTTTGGCATGCCCTTTGCAGCCTCACTCCAAACGGGGCTCTCCGCTTCATCCATCCCCTGACTCCATACTAGCACCAACGGGCTGCTAAAGCGTTTCGCAGAAAACACCAAGGAACCTGTTTCTCACTCCAAGCACAAAGCGTGCGCAGCACGAGTCTTGGCACAGCAAAACACTTCCTTTGGCGTGCCCTTTGCAGCCTCACTCCAAACGGGGCTCTCCGCTTCATCCATCCCCTGACTCCATACTAGCACCAACGGGCTGCTAAAGCGTTTCGCAGAAAACACCAAGGAACCTGTTTCTCACTCCAAGCACAAAGCGTGCGCAGCACGAGTCTCGGCACAGCAAAACACTTCCTTTGGCGTGCCCTTTGCAGCCTCACTCCAAACGGGGCTCTCCGCTTCATCCATCCCCTGACTCCATACTAGCACCAACGGGCTGCTAAAGCGTTTCGCAGAAAACACCAAGGAACCTGTTTCTCACTCCAAGCACAAAGCGTGCGCAGCACGAGTCTCGGCACAGCAAAACACTTCCTTTGGCGTGCCCTTTGCAGCCTCACTCCAAACGGGGCTCTCCGCTTCATCCATCCCCTGACTCCATACTAGCACCAACGGGATGCTAAAGCGTTTCGCAGAAAACACCAAGGAACCTGTTTCTCACTCCAAGCACAAAGCGTGCGCAGCACGAGTCTTGGCACAGCAGAACACTTCCTTTGGCATGCCCTTTGCAGCCTCACTCCAAACGGGGCTCTCCGCTTCATCCATCCCCTGACTCCATACTAGCACCAACGGGCTGCTAAAGCGTTTCGCAGAAAACACCAAGGAACCTGTTTCTCACTCCAAGCACAAAGCGTGCGCAGCACGAGTCTTGGCACAGCAAAACACTTCCTTTGGCGTGCCCTTTGCAGCCTCACTCCAAACGGGGCTCTCCGCTTCATCCATCCCCTGACTCCATACTAGCACCAACGGGCTGCTAAAGCGTTTCGCAGAAAACACCAAGGAACCTGTTTCTCACTCCAAGCACAAAGCGTGCGCAGCACGAGTCTCGGCACAGCAAAACACTTCCTTTGGCGTGCCCTTTGCAGCCTCACTCCAAACGGGGCTCTTCGCTTCATCCATCCCCTGACTCCATACTAGCACCAACGGGCTGCTAAAGCGTTTCGCAGAAAACACCAAGGAACCTGTTTCTCACTCCAAGCACAAAGCGTGCGCAGCACGAGTCTCGGCACAGCAGAACACTTCCTTTGGCGTGCCCTTTGCAGCCTCACTCCAAACGGGGCTCTCCGCTTCATCCATCCCCTGACTCCATACTAGCACCAACGGGTTGCTAAAGCGTTTCGCAGAAAACACCAAGGAACCTGTTTCTCACTCCAAGCACAAAGCGTGCGCAGCACGAGTCTTGGCACAGCAAAACACTTCCTTTGGCATGCCCTTTGCAGCCTCACTCCAAACGGGGCTCTCCGCTTCATCCATCCCCTGACTCCATACTAGCACCAACGGGCTGCTAAAGCGTTTCGCAGAAAACACCAAGGAACCTGTTTCTCACTCCAAGCACAAAGCGTGCGCAGCACGAGTCTCGGCACAGCAAAACACTTCCTTTGGCATGCCCTTTGCAGCCTCACTCCAAACGGGGCTCTCCGCTTCATCCATCCCCTGACTCCATACTAGCACCAACGGGCTGCTAAAGCGTTTCGCAGAAAACACCAAGGAACCTGTTTCTCACTCCAAGCACAAAGCGTGCGCAGCACGAGTCTCGGCACAGCAAAACACTTCCTTTGGCATGCCCTTTGCAGCCTCACTCCAAACGGGGCTCTCCGCTTCATCCATCCCCTGACTCCATACTAGCACCAACGGGCTGCTAAAGCGTTTCGCAGAAAACACCAAGGAACCTGTTTCTCACTCCAAGCACAAAGCGTGCGCAGCACGAGTCTTGGCACAGCAAAACACTTCCTTTAGCATGCCCTTTGCAGCCTCACTCCAAACGGGGCTCTCCGCTTCATCCAGCCCCTGACTCCATACTAGCACCAACGGGCTGCTAAAGCGTTTCGCAGAAAACACCAAGGAACCTGTTTCTCACTCCAAGCACAAAGCGTGCGCAGCACGAGTCTCGGCACAGCAAAACACTTCCTTTAGCATGCCCTTTGCAGCCTCACTCCAAACGGGGCTCTCCGCTTCATCCATCCCCTGACTCCATACTAGCACCAACGGGCTGCTAAAGCGTTTCGCAGAAAACACCAAGGAACCTGTTTCTCACTCCAACCACAAAGCGTGCGCAGCACGAGTCTCGGCACAGCAAAACACTTCCTTTGGCATGCCCTTTGCAGCCTCACTCCAAACGGGGCTCTCCGCTTCATCCATCCCCTGACTCCATACTAGCACCAACGGGCTGCTAAAGCGTTTCGCAGAAAACACCAAGGAGCCTGTTTCTCACTCCAACCACAAAGCGTGCGCAGCACGAGTCTTGGCACAGCAAAACACTTCCTTTGGCATGCCCTTTGCAGCCTCACTCCAAACGGGGCTCTCCGCTTCATCCATCCCCTGACTCCATACTAGCACCAACGGGCTGCTAAAGCGTTTCGCAGAAAACACCAAGGAACCTGTTTCTCACTCCAAGCACAAAGCGTGTGCAGCACGAGTCTCGGCACAGCAAAACACTTCCTTTGGCATGCCCTTTGCAGCCTCACTCCAAACGGGGCTCTCCGCTTCATCCATCCCCTGACTCCATACTAGCACCAACGGGCTGCTAAAGCGTTTCGCAGAAAACACCAAGGAACCTGTTTCTCACTCCAACCACAAAGCGTGCGCAGCACGAGTCTCGGCACAGCAAAACACTTCCTTTGGCATGCCCTTTGCAGCCTCACTCCAAACGGGGCTCTCCGCTTCATCCATCCCCTGACTCCATACTAGCACCAACGGGCTGCTAAAGCGTTTCGCAGAAAACACCAAGGAACCTGTTTCTCACTCCAAGCACAAAGCGTGCGCAGCACGAGTCTCGGCACAGCAAAACACTTCCTTTGGCATGCCCTTTGCAGCCTCACTCCAAACGGGGCTCTCCGCTTCATCCATCCCCTGACTCCATACTAGCACCAACGGGCTGCTAAAGCGTTTCGCAGAAAACACCAAGGAACCTGTTTCTCACTCCAAGCACAAAGCGTGCGCAGCACGAGTCTTGGCACAGCAAAACACTTCCTTTGGCATGCCCTTTGCAGCCTCACTCCAAACGGGGCTCTCCGCTTCATCCATCCCCTGACTCCATACTAGCACCAACGGGCTGCTAAAGCGTTTCGCAGAAAACACCAAGGAACCTGTTTCTCACTCCAACCACAAAGCGTGCGCAGCACGAGTCTTGGCACAGCAAAACACTTCCTTTGGCATGCCCTTTGCAGCCTCACTCCAAACGGGGCTCTCCGCTTCATCCATCCCCTGACTCCCTACTAGCACCAACGGGCTGCTAAAGCGTTTCGCAGAAAACACCAAGGAACCTGTTTCTCACTCCAAGCACAAAGCGTGCGCAGCACGAGTCTTGGCACAGCAAAACACTTCCTTTGGCATGCCCTTTGCAGCCTCACTCCAAACGGGGCTCTCCGCTTCATCCATCCCCTGACTCCATACTAGCACCAACGGGCTGCTAAAGCGTTTCGCAGAAAACACCAAGGAACCTGTTTCTCACTCCAAGCACAAAGCGTGCGCAGCACGAGTCTTGGCACAGCAAAACACTTCCTTTGGCATGCCCTTTGCAGCCTCACTCCAAACGGGGCTCTCCGCTTCATCCATCCCCTGACTCCATACTAGCACCAACGGGCTGCTAAAGCGTTTCGCAGAAAACACCAAGGAACCTGTTTCTCACTCCAAGCACAAAGCGTGCGCAGCACGAGTCTTGGCACAGCAAAACACTTCCTTTGGCATGCCCTTTGCAGCCTCACTCCAAACGGGGCTCTCCGCTTCATCCATCCCCTGACTCCATACTAGCACCAACGGGCTGCTAAAGCGTTTCGCAGAAAACACCAAGGAACCTGTTTCTCACTCCAAGCACAAAGCGTGCGCAGCACGAGTCTTGGCACAGCAAAACACTTCCTTTGGCATGCCCTTTGCAGCCTCACTCCAAACGGGGCTCTCCGCTTCATCCATCCCCTGACTCCATACTAGCACCAACGGGCCGCTAAAGCGTTTCGCAGAAAACACCAAGGAACCTGTTTCTCACTCCAAGCACAAAGCGTGCGCAGCACGAGTCTTGGCACAGCAAAACACTTCCTTTGGCATGCCCTTTGCAGCCTCACTCCAAACGGGGCTCTCCGCTTCATCCATCCCCTGACTCCATACTAGCACCAACGGGCCGCTAAAGCGTTTCGCAGAAAACACCAAGGAACCTGTTTCTCACTCCAAGCACAAAGCGTGCGCAGCACGAGTCTTGGCACAGCAAAACACTTCCTTTGGCATGCCCTTTGCAGCCTCACTCCAAACGGGGCTCTCCGCTTCATCCATCCCCTGACTCCATACTAGCACCAACGGGCCGCTAAAGCGTTTCGCAGAAAACACCAAGGAACCTGTTTCTCACTCCAAGCACAAAGCGTGCGCAGCACGAGTCTTGGCACAGCAAAACACTTCCTTTGGCATGCCCTTTGCAGCCTCACTCCAAACGGGGCTCTCCGCTTCATCCATCCCCTGACTCCATACTAGCACCAACGGGCCGCTAAAGCGTTTCGCAGAAAACACCAAGGAACCTGTTTCTCACTCCAAGCACAAAGCGTGCGCAGCACGAGTCTTGGCACAGCAAAACACTTCCTTTGGCATGCCCTTTGCAGCCTCACTCCAAACGGGGCTCTCCGCTTCATCCATCCCCTGACTCCATACTAGCACCAACGGGCTGCTAAAGCGTTTCGCAGAAAACACCAAGGAACCTGTTTCTCACTCCAAGCACAAAGCGTGCGCAGCACGAGTCTTGGCACAGCAAAACACTTCCTTTGGCATGCCCTTTGCAGCCTCACTCCAAACGGGGCTCTCCGCTTCATCCATCCCCTGACTCCATACTAGCACCAACGGGCTGCTAAAGCGTTTCGCAGAAAACACCAAGGAACCTGTTTCTCACTCCAAGCACAAAGCGTGCGCAGCACGAGTCTTGGCACAGCAAAACACTTCCTTTGGCATGCCCTTTGCAGCCTCACTCCAAACGGGGCTCTCCGCTTCATCCATCCCCTGACTCCATACTAGCACCAACGGGCTGCTAAAGCGTTTCGCAGAAAACACCAAGGAACCTGTTTCTCACTCCAAGCACAAAGCGTGCGCAGCACGAGTCTTGGCACAGCAAAACACTTCCTTTGGCATGCCCTTTGCAGCCTCACTCCAAACGGGGCTCTCCGCTTCATCCATCCCCTGACTCCATACTAGCACCAACGGGCTGCTAAAGCGTTTCGCAGAAAACACCAAGGAACCTGTTTCTCACTCCAAGCACAAAGCGTGCGCAGCACGAGTCTTGGCACAGCAAAACACTTCCTTTGGCATGCCCTTTGCAGCCTCACTCCAAACGGGGCTCTCCGCTTCATCCATCCCCTGACTCCATACTAGCACCAACGGGCTGCTAAAGCGTTTCGCAGAAAACACCAAGGAACCTGTTTCTCACTCCAAGCACAAAGCGTGCGCAGCACGAGTCTTGGCACAGCAAAACACTTCCTTTGGCATGCCCTTTGCAGCCTCACTCCAAACGGGGCTCTCCGCTTCATCCATCCCCTGACTCCATACTAGCACCAACGGGCTGCTAAAGCGTTTCGCAGAAAACACCAAGGAACCTGTTTCTCACTCCAAGCACAAAGCGTGCGCAGCACGAGTCTTGGCACAGCAAAACACTTCCTTTGGCATGCCCTTTGCAGCCTCACTCCAAACGGGGCTCTCCGCTTCATCCATCCCCTGACTCCATACTAGCACCAACGGGCTGCTAAAGCGTTTCGCAGAAAACACCAAGGAACCTGTTTCTCACTCCAAGCACAAAGCGTGCGCAGCACGAGTCTTGGCACAGCAAAACACTTCCTTTGGCATGCCCTTTGCAGCCTCACTCCAAACGGGGCTCTCCGCTTCATCCATCCCCTGACTCCATACTAGCACCAACGGGCTGCTAAAGCGTTTCGCAGAAAACACCAAGGAACCTGTTTCTCACTCCAAGCACAAAGCGTGCGCAGCACGAGTCTTGGCACAGCAAAACACTTCCTTTGGCATGCCCTTTGCAGCCTCACTCCAAACGGGGCTCTCCGCTTCATCCATCCCCTGACTCCATACTAGCACCAACGGGCTGCTAAAGCGTTTCGCAGAAAACACCAAGGAACCTGTTTCTCACTCCAAGCACAAAGCGTGCGCAGCACGAGTCTTGGCACAGCAAAACACTTCCTTTGGCATGCCCTTTGCAGCCTCACTCCAAACGGGGCTCTCCGCTTCATCCATCCCCTGACTCCATACTAGCACCAACGGGCTGCTAAAGCGTTTCGCAGAAAACACCAAGGAACCTGTTTCTCACTCCAAGCACAAAGCGTGCGCAGCACGAGTCTTGGCACAGCAAAACACTTCCTTTGGCATGCCCTTTGCAGCCTCACTCCAAACGGGGCTCTCCGCTTCATCCATCCCCTGACTCCATACTAGCACCAACGGGCTGCTAAAGCGTTTCGCAGAAAACACCAAGGAACCTGTTTCTCACTCCAAGCACAAAGCGTGCGCAGCACGAGTCTTGGCACAGCAAAACACTTCCTTTGGCATGCCCTTTGCAGCCTCACTCCAAACGGGGCTCTCCGCTTCATCCATCCCCTGACTCCATACTAGCACCAACGGGCTGCTAAAGCGTTTCGCAGAAAACACCAAGGAACCTGTTTCTCACTCCAAGCACAAAGCGTGCGCAGCACGAGTCTTGGCACAGCAAAACACTTCCTTTGGCATGCCCTTTGCAGCCTCACTCCAAACGGGGCTCTCCGCTTCATCCATCCCCTGACTCCATACTAGCACCAACGGGCTGCTAAAGCGTTTCGCAGAAAACACCAAGGAACCTGTTTCTCACTCCAAGCACAAAGCGTGCGCAGCACGAGTCTTGGCACAGCAAAACACTTCCTTTGGCATGCCCTTTGCAGCCTCACTCCAAACGGGGCTCTCCGCTTCATCCATCCCCTGACTCCATACTAGCACCAACGGGCTGCTAAAGCGTTTCGCAGAAAACACCAAGGAACCTGTTTCTCACTCCAAGCACAAAGCGTGCGCAGCACGAGTCTTGGCACAGCAAAACACTTCCTTTGGCATGCCCTTTGCAGCCTCACTCCAAACGGGGCTCTCCGCTTCATCCATCCCCTGACTCCATACTAGCACCAACGGGCTGCTAAAGCGTTTCGCAGAAAACACCAAGGAACCTGTTTCTCACTCCAAGCACAAAGCGTGCGCAGCACGAGTCTTGGCACAGCAAAACACTTCCTTTGGCATGCCCTTTGCAGCCTCACTCCAAACGGGGCTCTCCGCTTCATCCATCCCCTGACTCCATACTAGCACCAACGGGCTGCTAAAGCGTTTCGCAGAAAACACCAAGGAACCTGTTTCTCACTCCAAGCACAAAGCGTGCGCAGCACGAGTCTTGGCACAGCAAAACACTTCCTTTGGCATGCCCTTTGCAGCCTCACTCCAAACGGGGCTCTCCGCTTCATCCATCCCCTGACTCCATACTAGCACCAACGGGCTGCTAAAGCGTTTCGCAGAAAACACCAAGGAACCTGTTTCTCACTCCAAGCACAAAGCGTGCGCAGCACGAGTCTTGGCACAGCAAAACACTTCCTTTGGCATGCCCTTTGCAGCCTCACTCCAAACGGGGCTCTCCGCTTCATCCATCCCCTGACTCCATACTAGCACCAACGGGCTGCTAAAGCGTTTCGCAGAAAACACCAAGGAACCTGTTTCTCACTCCAAGCACAAAGCGTGCGCAGCACGAGTCTTGGCACAGCAAAACACTTCCTTTGGCATGCCCTTTGCAGCCTCACTCCAAACGGGGCTCTCCGCTTCATCCATCCCCTGACTCCATACTAGCACCAACGGGCTGCTAAAGCGTTTCGCAGAAAACACCAAGGAACCTGTTTCTCACTCCAAGCACAAAGCGTGCGCAGCACGAGTCTTGGCACAGCAAAACACTTCCTTTGGCATGCCCTTTGCAGCCTCACTCCAAACGGGGCTCTCCGCTTCATCCATCCCCTGACTCCATACTAGCACCAACGGGCTGCTAAAGCGTTTCGCAGAAAACACCAAGGAACCTGTTTCTCACTCCAAGCACAAAGCGTGCGCAGCACGAGTCTTGGCACAGCAAAACACTTCCTTTGGCATGCCCTTTGCAGCCTCACTCCAAACGGGGCTCTCCGCTTCATCCATCCCCTGACTCCATACTAGCACCAACGGGCTGCTAAAGCGTTTCGCAGAAAACACCAAGGAACCTGTTTCTCACTCCAAGCACAAAGCGTGCGCAGCACGAGTCTTGGCACAGCAAAACACTTCCTTTGGCATGCCCTTTGCAGCCTCACTCCAAACGGGGCTCTCCGCTTCATCCATCCCCTGACTCCATACTAGCACCAACGGGCTGCTAAAGCGTTTCGCAGAAAACACCAAGGAACCTGTTTCTCACTCCAAGCACAAAGCGTGCGCAGCACGAGTCTTGGCACAGCAAAACACTTCCTTTGGCATGCCCTTTGCAGCCTCACTCCAAACGGGGCTCTCCGCTTCATCCATCCCCTGACTCCATACTAGCACCAACGGGCTGCTAAAGCGTTTCGCAGAAAACACCAAGGAACCTGTTTCTCACTCCAAGCACAAAGCGTGCGCAGCACGAGTCTTGGCACAGCAAAACACTTCCTTTGGCATGCCCTTTGCAGCCTCACTCCAAACGGGGCTCTCCGCTTCATCCATCCCCTGACTCCATACTAGCACCAACGGGCTGCTAAAGCGTTTCGCAGAAAACACCAAGGAACCTGTTTCTCACTCCAAGCACAAAGCGTGCGCAGCACGAGTCTTGGCACAGCAAAACACTTCCTTTGGCATGCCCTTTGCAGCCTCACTCCAAACGGGGCTCTCCGCTTCATCCATCCCCTGACTCCATACTAGCACCAACGGGCTGCTAAAGCGTTTCGCAGAAAACACCAAGGAACCTGTTTCTCACTCCAAGCACAAAGCGTGCGCAGCACGAGTCTTGGCACAGCAAAACACTTCCTTTGGCATGCCCTTTGCAGCCTCACTCCAAACGGGGCTCTCCGCTTCATCCATCCCCTGACTCCATACTAGCACCAACGGGCTGCTAAAGCGTTTCGCAGAAAACACCAAGGAACCTGTTTCTCACTCCAAGCACAAAGCGTGCGCAGCACGAGTCTTGGCACAGCAAAACACTTCCTTTGGCATGCCCTTTGCAGCCTCACTCCAAACGGGGCTCTCCGCTTCATCCATCCCCTGACTCCATACTAGCACCAACGGGCTGCTAAAGCGTTTCGCAGAAAACACCAAGGAACCTGTTTCTCACTCCAAGCACAAAGCGTGCGCAGCACGAGTCTTGGCACAGCAAAACACTTCCTTTGGCATGCCCTTTGCAGCCTCACTCCAAACGGGGCTCTCCGCTTCATCCATCCCCTGACTCCATACTAGCACCAACGGGCTGCTAAAGCGTTTCGCAGAAAACACCAAGGAACCTGTTTCTCACTCCAAGCACAAAGCGTGCGCAGCACGAGTCTTGGCACAGCAAAACACTTCCTTTGGCATGCCCTTTGCAGCCTCACTCCAAACGGGGCTCTCCGCTTCATCCATCCCCTGACTCCATACTAGCACCAACGGGCTGCTAAAGCGTTTCGCAGAAAACACCAAGGAACCTGTTTCTCACTCCAAGCACAAAGCGTGCGCAGCACGAGTCTTGGCACAGCAAAACACTTCCTTTGGCATGCCCTTTGCAGCCTCACTCCAAACGGGGCTCTCCGCTTCATCCATCCCCTGACTCCATACTAGCACCAACGGGCTGCTAAAGCGTTTCGCAGAAAACACCAAGGAACCTGTTTCTCACTCCAAGCACAAAGCGTGCGCAGCACGAGTCTTGGCACAGCAAAACACTTCCTTTGGCATGCCCTTTGCAGCCTCACTCCAAACGGGGCTCTCCGCTTCATCCATCCCCTGACTCCATACTAGCACCAACGGGCTGCTAAAGCGTTTCGCAGAAAACACCAAGGAACCTGTTTCTCACTCCAAGCACAAAGCGTGCGCAGCACGAGTCTTGGCACAGCAAAACACTTCCTTTGGCATGCCCTTTGCAGCCTCACTCCAAACGGGGCTCTCCGCTTCATCCATCCCCTGACTCCATACTAGCACCAACGGGCCGCTAAAGCGTTTCGCAGAAAACACCAAGGAACCTGTTTCTCACTCCAAGCACAAAGCGTGCGCAGCACGAGTCTTGGCACAGCAAAACACTTCCTTTGGCATGCCCTTTGCAGCCTCACTCCAAACGGGGCTCTCCGCTTCATCCATCCCCTGACTCCATACTAGCACCAACGGGCCGCTAAAGCGTTTCGCAGAAAACACCAAGGAACCTGTTTCTCACTCCAAGCACAAAGCGTGCGCAGCACGAGTCTTGGCACAGCAAAACACTTCCTTTGGCATGCCCTTTGCAGCCTCACTCCAAACGGGGCTCTCCGCTTCATCCATCCCCTGACTCCATACTAGCACCAACGGGCCGCTAAAGCGTTTCGCAGAAAACACCAAGGAACCTGTTTCTCACTCCAAGCACAAAGCGTGCGCAGCACGAGTCTTGGCACAGCAAAACACTTCCTTTGGCATGCCCTTTGCAGCCTCACTCCAAACGGGGCTCTCCGCTTCATCCATCCCCTGACTCCATACTAGCACCAACGGGCCGCTAAAGCGTTTCGCAGAAAACACCAAGGAACCTGTTTCTCACTCCAAGCACAAAGCGTGCGCAGCACGAGTCTTGGCACAGCAAAACACTTCCTTTGGCATGCCCTTTGCAGCCTCACTCCAAACGGGGCTCTCCGCTTCATCCATCCCCTGACTCCATACTAGCACCAACGGGCCGCTAAAGCGTTTCGCAGAAAACACCAAGGAACCTGTTTCTCACTCCAAGCACAAAGCGTGCGCAGCACGAGTCTTGGCACAGCAAAACACTTCCTTTGGCATGCCCTTTGCAGCCTCACTCCAAACGGGGCTCTCCGCTTCATCCATCCCCTGACTCCATACTAGCACCAACGGGCCGCTAAAGCGTTTCGCAGAAAACACCAAGGAACCTGTTTCTCACTCCAAGCACAAAGCGTGCGCAGCACGAGTCTTGGCACAGCAAAACACTTCCTTTGGCATGCCCTTTGCAGCCTCACTCCAAACGGGGCTCTCCGCTTCATCCATCCCCTGACTCCATACTAGCACCAACGGGCCGCTAAAGCGTTTCGCAGAAAACACCAAGGAACCTGTTTCTCACTCCAAGCACAAAGCGTGCGCAGCACGAGTCTTGGCACAGCAAAACACTTCCTTTGGCATGCCCTTTGCAGCCTCACTCCAAACGGGGCTCTCCGCTTCATCCATCCCTGACTCCATACTAGCACCAACGGGCCGCTAAAGCGTTTCGCAGAAAACACCAAGGAACCTGTTTCTCACTCCAAGCACAAAGCGTGCGCAGCACGAGTCTTGGCACAGCAAAACACTTCCTTTGGCATGCCCTTTGCAGCCTCACTCCAAACGGGGCTCTCCGCTTCATCCATCCCCTGACTCCATACTAGCACCAACGGGCCGCTAAAGCGTTTCGCAGAAAACACCAAGGAACCTGTTTCTCACTCCAAGCACAAAGCGTGCGCAGCACGAGTCTTGGCACGGCAGAACACTTCCTTTGGCATGCTCTTTGCAGCCTCACTCCAAACGGGGCTCTCCGCTTCATCCATCCCCTGACTCCATACTAGCACCAACGGGCTGCTAAAGCGTTTCGCAGAAAACACCAAGGAACCTGTTTCTCACTCCAACCACAAAGCGTGCGCAGCACGAGTCTTGGCACAGCAGAACACTTCCTTTGGCATGCCCTTTGCAGCCTCACTCCAAACGGGGCTCTCCGCTTCATCCATCCCCTGACTCCGTACTAGCACCAACGGGCTGCTAAAGCGTTTCGCAGAAAACACCAAGGAACCTGTTTCTCACTCCAAGCACAAAGCGTGCGCAGCACGAGTCTTGGCACAGCAGAACACTTCCTTTGGCATGCCCTTTGCAGCCTCACTCCAAACGGGGCTCTCCGCTTCATCCATCCCCTGACTCCATACTAGCACCAACGGGCTGCTAAAGCGTTTCGCAGAAAACACCAAGGAACCTGTTTCTCACTCCAACCACAAAGCGTGCGCAGCACCAGTCTTGGCACAGCATAACACTTCTCTTGGCATGCCCTTTGCAGCCTCACTCCAAACGGGGCTCTCCGCTTCATCCATCCCCTGACTCCATACTAGCACCAACGGGCTGCTAAAGCGTTTCGCAGAAAACACCAAGGAACCTGTTTCTCACTCCAAGCACAAAGCGTGCGCAGCACGAGTCTTGGCACAGCAGAACACTTCCTTTGGCATGCCCTTTGCAGCCTCACTCCAAACGGGGCTCTCCGCTTCATCCATCCCCTGACTCCATACTAGCACCAACGGGCTGCTAAAGCGTTTCGCAGAAAACACCAAGGAACCTGTTTCTCACTCCAACCACAAAGCGTGCGCAGCACGAGTCTTGGCACAGCAGAACACTTCCTTTGGCATGCCCTTTGCAGCCTCACTCCAAACGGGGCTCTCCGCTTCATCCATCCCCTGACTCCATACTAGCACCAACGGGCTGCTAAAGCGTTTCGCAGAAAACACCAAGGAACCTGTTTCTCACTCCAAGCACAAAGCGTGCGCAGCACGAGTCTTGGCACAGCAGAACACTTCCTTTGGCATGCCCTTTGCAGCCTCACTCCAAACGGGGCTCTCCGCTTCATCCATCCCCTGACTCCATACTAGCACCAACGGGCTGCTAAAGCGTTTCGCAGAAAACACCAAGGAACCTGTTTCTCACTCCAAGCACAAAGCGTGCGCAGCACGAGTCTTGGCACAGCAGAACACTTCCTTTGGCATGCCCTTTGCAGCCTCACTCCAAACGGGGCTCTCCGCTTCATCCATCCCCTGACTCCATACTAGCACCAACGGGCCGCTAAAGCGTTTCGCAGAAAACACCAAGGAACCTGTTTCTCACTCCAAGCACAAAGCGTGCGCAGCACGAGTCTTGGCACAGCAGAACACTTCCTTTGGCATGCCCTTTGCAGCCTCACTCCAAACGGGGCTCTCCGCTTCATCCATCCCCTGACTCCATACTAGCACCAACGGGCTGCTAAAGCGTTTCGCAGAAAACACCAAGGAACCTGTTTCTCACTCCAAGCACAAAGCGTGCGCAGCACGAGTCTTGGCACAGCAGAACACTTCCTTTGGCATGCCCTTTGCAGCCTCACTCCAAACGGGGCTCTCCGCTTCATCCATCCCCTGACTCCATACTAGCACCAACGGGCTGCTAAAGCGTTTCGCAGAAAACACCAAGGAACCTGTTTCTCACTCCAAGCACAAAGCGTGCGCAGCACGAGTCTTGGCACAGCAGAACACTTCCTTTGGCATGCCCTTTGCAGCCTCACTCCAAACGGGGCTCTCCGCTTCATCCATCCCCTGACTCCATACTAGCACCAACGGGCTGCTAAAGCGTTTCGCAGAAAACACCAAGGAACCTGTTTCTCACTCCAAGCACAAAGCGTGCGCAGCACGAGTCTTGGCACAGCAAAACACTTCTCTTGGCATGCCCTTTGCAGCCTCACTCCAAACGGGGCTCTCCGCTTCATCCATCCCCTGACTCCATACTAGCACCAACGGGCTGCTAAAGCGTTTCGCAGAAAACACCAAGGAACCTGTTTCTCACTCCAAGCACAAAGCGTGCGCAGCACGAGTCTTGGCACAGCAGAACACTTCCTTTGGCATGCCCTTTGCAGCCTCACTCCAAACGGGGCTCTCCGCTTCATCCATCCCCTGACTCCATACTAGCACCAACGGGCTGCTAAAGCGTTTCGCAGAAAACACCAAGGAACCTGTTTCTCACTCCAAGCACAAAGCGTGCGCAGCACGAGTCTTGGCACAGCAGAACACTTCCTTTGGCATGCCCTTTGCAGCCTCACTCCAAACGGGGCTCTCCGCTTCATCCATCCCCTGACTCCATACTAGCACCAACGGGCTGCTAAAGCGTTTCGCAGAAAACACCAAGGAACCTGTTTCTCACTCCAAGCACAAAGCGTGCGCAGCACGAGTCTTGGCACGGCAGAACACTTCCTTTGGCATGCCCTTTGCAGCCTCACTCCAAACGGGGCTCTCCGCTTCATCCATCCCCTGACTCCATACTAGCACCAACGGGCTGCTAAAGCGTTTCGCAGAAAACACCAAGGAACCTGTTTCTCACTCCAAGCACAAAGCGTGCGCAGCACGAGTCTTGGCACAGCAGAACACTTCCTTTGGCATGCCCTTTGCAGCCTCACTCCAAACGGGGCTCTCCGCTTCATCCATCCCCTGACTCCATACTAGCACCAACGGGCTGCTAAAGCGTTTCGCAGAAAACACCAAGGAACCTGTTTCTCACTCCAAGCACAAAGCGTGCGCAGCACGAGTCTTGGCACAGCAAAACACTTCCTTTGGCATGCCCTTTGCAGCCTCACTCCAAACGGGGCTCTCCGCTTCATCCATCCCCTGACTCCATACTAGCACCAACGGGCTGCCAAAGCGTTTCGCAGAAAACACCAAGGAACCTGTTTCTCACTCCAAGCACAAAGCGTGCGCAGCACGAGTCTTGGCACAGCAAAACACTTCCTTTGGCATGCCCTTTGCAGCCTCACTCCAAACGGGGTTCTCCGCTTCATCCATCCCCTGACTCCATACTAGCACCAACGGGCCGCTAAAGCGTTTCGCAGAAAACACCAAGGAACCTGTTTCTCACTCCAAGCACAAAGCGTGCGCAGCACGAGTCTTGGCACAGCAAAACACTTCCTTTGGCATGCCCTTTGCAGCCTCACTCCAAACGGGGCTCTCCGCTTCATCCATCCCCTGACTCCATACTAGCACCAACGGGCTGCTAAAGCGTTTCGCAGAAAACACCAAGGAACCTGTTTCTCACTCCAAGCACAAAGCGTGCGCAGCACGAGTCTTGGCACGGCAGAACACTTCCTTTGGCATGCTCTTTGCAGCCTCACTCCAAACGGGGCTCTCCGCTTCATCCATCCCCTGACTCCATACTAGCACCAACGGGCTGCTAAAGCGTTTCGCAGAAAACACCAAGGAACCTGTTTCTCACTCCAACCACAAAGCGTGCGCAGCACGAGTCTTGGCACAGCAGAACACTTCCTTTGGCATGCCCTTTGCAGCCTCACTCCAAACGGGGCTCTCCGCTTCATCCATCCCCTGACTCCGTACTAGCACCAACGGGCTGCTAAAGCGTTTCGCAGAAAACACCAAGGAACCTGTTTCTCACTCCAAGCACAAAGCGTGCGCAGCACGAGTCTTGGCACAGCAGAACACTTTCTTTGGCATGCCCTTTGCAGCCTCACTCCAAACGGGGCTCTCCGCTTCATCCATCCCCTGACTCCATACTAGCACCAACGGGCTGCTAAAGCGTTTCGCAGAAAACACCAAGGAACCTGTTTCTCACTCCAAGCACAAAGTGTGCGCAGCACGAGTCTTGGCACAGCAAAACACTTCCTTTGGCATGCCCTTTGCAGCCTCACTCCAAACGGGGCTCTCCGCTTCATCCATCCCCTGACTCCATACTAGCACCAACGGGCTGCTAAAGCGTTTCGCAGAAAACACCAAGGAACCTGTTTCTCACTCCAACCACAAAGCGTGCGCAGCACGAGTCTTGGCACAGCAAAACACTTCTCTTGGCATGCCCTTTGCAGCCTCACTCCAAACGGGGCTCTCCGCTTCATCCATCCCCTGACTCCATACTAGCACCAACGGGCTGCTAAAGCGTTTCGCAGAAAACACCAAGGAACCTGTTTCTCACTCCAAGCACAAAGCGTGCGCAGCACGAGTCTTGGCACAGCAGAACACTTCCTTTGGCATGCCCTTTGCAGCCTCACTCCAAACGGGGCTCTCCGCTTCATCCATCCCCTGACTCCATACTAGCACCAACGGGCTGCTAAAGCGTTTCGCAGAAAACACCAAGGAACCTGTTTATCACTCCAACCACAAAGCGTGCGCAGCACGAGTCTTGGCACAGCAGAACACTTCCTTTGGCATGCCCTTTGCAGCCTCACTCCAAACGGGGCTCTCCGCTTCATCCATCCCCTGACTCCATACTAGCACCAACGGGCTGCTAAAGCGTTTCGCAGAAAACACCAAGGAACCTGTTTCTCACTCCAAGCACAAAGCGTGCGCAGCACGAGTCTTGGCACAGCAAAACACTTCCTTTGGCATGCCCTTTGCAGCCTCACTCCAAACGGGGCTCTCCGCTTCATCCATCCCCTGACTCCATACTAGCACCAACGGGCTGCTAAAGCGTTTCGCAGAAAACACCAAGGAACCTGTTTCTCACTCCAAGCACAAAGCGTGCGCAGCACGAGTCTTGGCACGGCAGAACACTTCCTTTGGCATGCCCTTTGCAGCCTCACTCCAAACGGGGCTCTCCGCTTCATCCATCCCCTGACTCCATACTAGCACCAACGGGCTGCTAAAGCGTTTCGCAGAAAACACCAAGGAACCTGTTTCTCACTCCAAGCACAAAGCGTGCGCAGCACGAGTCTTGGCACAGCAGAACACTTCCTTTGGCATGCTCTTTGCAGCCTCACTCCAAACAGGGCTCTCCGCTTCATCCATCCCCTGACTCCATACTAGCACCAACGGGCTGCTAAAGCGTTTCGCAGAAAACACCAAGGAACCTGTTTCTCACTCCAAGCACAAAGCGTGCGCAGCACGAGTCTTGGCACAGCAAAACACTTCCTTTGGCATGCCCTTTGCAGCCTCACTCCAAACGGGGCTCTCCGCTTCATCCATGCCCTGACTCCATACTAGCACCAACGGGCTGCTAAAGCATTTCGCAGAAAACACCAAGGAACCTGTTTCTCACTCCAACCACAAAGCGTGCGCAGCACGAGTCTTGGCACAGCAGAACACTTCTCTTGGCATGCCCTTTGCAGCCTCACTCCAAACGGGGCTCTCCGCTTCATCCATCCCCTGACTCCATACTAGCACCAACGGGCTGCTAAAGCGTTTCGCAGAAAACACCAAGGAACCTGTTTCTCACTCCAAGCACAAAGCGTGCGCAGCACGAGTCTTGGCACAGCAAAACACTTCCTTTGGCATGCCCTTTGCAGCCTCACTCCAAACGGGGCTCTCCGCTTCATCCATCCCCTGACTCCATACTAGCACCAACGGGCTGCTAAAGCGTTTCGCAGAAAACACCAAGGAACCTGTTTCTCACTCCAAGCACAAAGCGTGCGCAGCACGAGTCTTGGCACAGCAGAACACTTCCTTTGGCATGCCCTTTGCAGCCTCACTCCAAACGGGGCTCTCCGCTTCATCCATCCCCTGACTCCATACTAGCACCAACGGGCTGCTAAAGCGTTTCGCAGAAAACACCAAGGAACCTGTTTCTCACTCCAAGCACAAAGCGTGCGCAGCACGAGTCTTGGCACAGCAGAACACTTCCTTTGGCATGCCCTTTGCAGCCTCACTCCAAACGGGGCTCTCCGCTTCATCCATCCCCTGACTCCATACTAGCACCAACGGGCTGCTAAAGCGTTTCGCAGAAAACACCAAGGAACCTGTTTCTCACTCCAACCACAAAGCGTGCGCAGCACGAGTCTTGGCACAGCAGAACACTTCCTTTGGCATGCCCTTTGCAGCCTCACTCCAAACGGGGCTCTCCGCTTCATCCATCCCCTGACTCCATACTAGCACCAACGGGGTGCTAAAGCGTTTCGCAGAAAACACCAAGGAACCTGTTTCTCACTCCAAGCACAAAGCGTGCGCAGCACGAGTCTTGGCACAGCAGAACACTTCCTTTGGCATGCCCTTTGCAGCCTCACTCCAAACGGGGCTCTCCGCTTCATCCATCCCCTGACTCCATACTAGCACCAACGGGCTGCTAAAGCGTTTCGCAGAAAACACCAAGGAACCTGTTTCTCACTCCAAGCACAAAGCGTGCGCAGCACGAGTCTTGGCACAGCAGAACACTTCCTTTGGCATGCCCTTTGCAGCCTCACTCCAAACGGGGCTCTCCGCTTCATCCATCCCCTGACTCCATACTAGCACCAACGGGCTGCTAAAGCGTTTCGCAGAAAACACCAAGGAACCTGTTTCTCACTCCAACCACAAAGCGTGCGCAGCACGAGTCTTGGCACAGCAGAACACTTCCCTTGGCATGCCCTTTGCAGCCTCACTCCAAACGGGGCTCTCCGCTTCATCCATCCCCTGACTCCATACTAGCACCAACGGGCTGCTAAAGCGTTTCGCAGAAAACACCAAGGAACCTGTTTCTCACTCCAAGCACAAAGCGTGCGCAGCACGAGTCTTGGCACAGCAAAACACTTCCTTTGGCATGCCCTTTGCAGCCTCACTCCAAACGGGGCTCTCCGCTTCATCCATCCCCTGACTCCATACTAGCACCAACGGGCTGCTAAAGCGTTTCGCAGAAAACACCAAGGAACCTGTTTCTCACTCCAACCACAAAGCGTGCGCAGCACAAGTCTTGGCACAGCAAAACACTTCCTTTGGCATGCCCTTTGCAGCCTCACTCCAAACGGGGCTCTCCGCTTCATCCATCCCCTGACTCCATACTAGCACCAACGGGCTGCTAAAGCGTTTCACAGAAAACACCAAGGAACCTGTTTCTCACTCCAAGCACAAAGCGTGCGCAGCACGAGTCTTGGCACAGCAGAACACTTCCCTTGGCATGCCCTTTGCAGCCTCACTCCAAACGGGGCTCTCCGCTTCATCCATCCCCTGACTCCATACTAGCACCAACGGGCTGCTAAAGCGTTTCGCAGAAAACACCAAGGAACCTGTTTCTCACTCCAACCACAAAGCGTGCGCAGCACGAGTCTTGGCACAGCAAAACACTTCCTTTGGCATGCCCTTTGCAGCCTCACTCCAAACGGGGCTCTCCGCTTCATCCATCCCCTGACTCCATACTAGCACCAACGGGCTGCTAAAGCGTTTCGCAGAAAACACCAAGGAACCTGTTTCTCACTCCAACCACAAAGCGTGCGCAGCACGAGTCTTGGCACAGCAAAACACTTCCTTTGGCATGCCCTTTGCAGCCTCACTCCAAACGGGGCTCTCCGCTTCATCCATCCCCTGACTCCATACTAGCACCAACGGGCTGCTAAAGCGTTTCACAGAAAACACCAAGGAACCTGTTTCTCACTCCAAGCACAAAGCGTGCGCAGCACGAGTCTTGGCACAGCAGAACACTTCCCTTGGCATGCCCTTTGCAGCCTCACTCCAAACGGGGCTCTCCGCTTCATCCATCCCCTGACTCCATACTAGCACCAACGGGCTGCTAAAGCGTTTCGCAGAAAACACCAAGGAACCTGTTTCTCACTCCAAGCACAAAGCGTGCGCAGCACGAGTCTTGGCACAGCAGAACACTTCCCTTGGCATGCCCTTTGCAGCCTCACTCCAAACGGGGCTCTCCGCTTCATCCATCCCCTGACTCCATACTAGCACCAACGGGCTGCTAAAGCATTTCGCAGAAAACACCAAGGAACCTCTTTCTCACTCCAAGCACAAAGCGTGCGCAGCACGAGTCTTGGCACAGCAAAACACTTCCTTTGGCATGCCCTTTGCAGCCTCACTCCAAACGGGGCTCTCCGCTTCATCCATCCCCTGACTCCATACTAGCACCAACGGGCTGCTAAAGCGTTTCGCAGAAAACACCAAGGAACCTGTTTCTCACTCCAAGCACAAAGCGTGCGCAGCACGAGTCTTGGCACAGCAGAACACTTCCTTTGGCATGCCCTTTGCAGCCTCACTCCAAACGGGGCTCTCCGCTTCATCCATCCCCTGACTCCATACTAGCACCAACGGGCTGCTAAAGCGTTTCGCAGAAAACACCAAGGAACCTGTTTCTCACTCCAAGCACAAAGCGTGCGCAGCACGAGTCTTGGCACAGCAGAACACTTCCCTTGGCATGCCCTTTGCAGCCTCACTCCAAACGGGGCTCTCCGCTTCATCCATCCCCTGACTCCATACTAGCACCAACGGGCTGCTAAAGCGTTTCGCAGAAAACACCAAGGAACCTGTTTCTCACTCCAACCACAAAGCGTGCGCAGCACGAGTCTTGGCACAGCAAAACACTTCCTTTGGCATGCCCTTTGCAGCCTCACTCCAAACGGGGCTCTCCGCTTCATCCATCCCCTGACTCCATACTAGCACCAACGGGCTGCTAAAGCGTTTCGCAGAAAACACCAAGGAACCTGTTTCTCACTCCAAGCACAAAGCGTGCGCAGCACGAGTCTTGGCACAGCAAAACACTTCCTTTGGCATGCCCTTTGCAGCCTCACTCCAAACGGGGCTCTCCGCTTCATCCATCCCCTGACTCCATACTAGCACCAACGGGCTGCTAAAGCGTTTCACAGAAAACACCAAGGAACCTGTTTCTCACTCCAAGCACAAAGCGTGCGCAGCACGAGTCTTGGCACAGCAGAACACTTCCCTTGGCATGCCCTTTGCAGCCTCACTCCAAACGGGGCTCTCCGCTTCATCCATCCCCTGACTCCATACTAGCACCAACGGGCTGCTAAAGCGTTTCGCAGAAAACACCAAGGAACCTGTTTCTCACTCCAAGCACAAAGCGTGCGCAGCACGAGTCTTGGCACAGCAGAACACTTCCCTTGGCATGCCCTTTGCAGCCTCACTCCAAACGGGGCTCTCCGCTTCATCCATCCCCTGACTCCATACTAGCACCAACGGGCTGCTAAAGCATTTCGCAGAAAACACCAAGGAACCTCTTTCTCACTCCAACCACAAAGCGTGCGCAGCACGAGTCTTGGCACAGCAGAACACTTCTCTTGGCATGCCCTTTGCAGCCTCACTCCAAACGGGGCTCTCCGCTTCATCCATCCCCTGACTCCATACTAGCACCAACGGGCTGCTAAAGCGTTTCGCAGAAAACACCAAGGAACCTGTTTCTCACTCCAAGCACAAAGCGTGCGCAGCACGAGTCTTGGCACAGCAAAACACTTCCTTTGGCATGCCCTTTGCAGCCTCACTCCAAACGGGGCTCTCCGCTTCATCCATCCCCTGACTCCATACTAGCACCAACGGGCTGCTAAAGCGTTTCACAGAAAACACCAAGGAACCTGTTTCTCACTCCAAGCACAAAGCGTGCGCAGCACGAGTCTTGGCACAGCAGAACACTTCCCTTGGCATGCCCTTTGCCGCCTCACTCCAAACGGGGCTCTCCGCTTCATCCATCCCCTGACTCCATACTAGCACCAACGGGCTGCTAAAGCGTTTCGCAGAAAACACCAAGGAACCTGTTTCTCACTCCAAGCACAAAGCGTGCGCAGCACGAGTCTTGGCACAGCAGAACACTTCCCTTGGCATGCCCTTTGCAGCCTCACTCCAAACGGGGCTCTCCGCTTCATCCATCCCCTGACTCCATACTAGCACCAACGGGCTGCTAAAGCATTTCGCAGAAAACACCAAGGAACCTGTTTCTCACTCCTACCACAAAGCGTGCGCAGCACGAGTCTTGGCACAGCAGAACACTTCTCTTGGCATGCCCTTTGCAGCCTCACTCCAAACGGGGCTCTCCGCTTCATCCATCCCCTGACTCCATACTAGCACCAACGGGCTGCTAAAGCGTTTCGCAGAAAACACCAAGGAACCTGTTTCTCACTCCAAGCACAAAGCGTGCGCAGCACGAGTCTTGGCACAGCAGAACACTTCCTTTGGCATGCCCTTTGCAGCCTCACTCCAAACGGGGCTCTCCGCTTCATCCATCCCCTGACCCCATACTAGCACCAACGGGCTGCTAAAGTGTTTCGCAGAAAACACCAAGGAACCTGTTTCTCACTCCAACCACAAAGCGTGCGCAGCACGAGTCTTGGCACAGCAAAACACTTCTCTTGGCATGCCCTTTGCAGCCTCACTCCAAACGGGGCTCTCCGCTTCATCCATCCCCTGACTCCATACTAGCACCAACGGCCTGCTAAAGCGTTTCGCAGAAAACACCAAGGAACCTGTTTCTCACTCCAAGCACAAAGCGTGCACAGCACGAGTCTTGGCACAGCAGAACACTTCCCTTGGCATGCCCTTTGCAGCCTCACTCCAAACGGGGCTCTCCGCTTCATCCATCCCCTGACTCCATACTAGCACCAACGGCCTGCTAAAGCGTTTCGCAGAAAACACCAAGGAACCTGTTTCTCACTCCAAGCACAAAGCGTGCGCAGCACGAGTCTTGGCACAGCAAAACACTTCCTTTGGCATGCCCTTTGCAGCCTCACTCCAAACGGGGCTCTCCGCTTCATCCATCCCCTGACTCCATACTAGCACCAACGGGCTGCTAAAGCGTTTCGCAGAAAACACCAAGGAACCTGTTTCTCACTCCAACCACAAAGCGTGCGCAGCACGAGTCTTGGCACAGCAAAACACTTCCTTTGGCATGCCCTTTGCAGCCTCACTCCAAACGGGGCTCTCCGCTTCATCCATCCCCTGACTCCATACTAGCACCAACGGCCTGCTAAAGCGTTTCGCAGAAAACACCAAGGAACCTGTTTCTCACTCCAACCACAAAGCGTGCGCAGCACGAGTCTTGGCACAGCAAAACACTTCCTTTGGCATGCCCTTTGCAGCCTCACTCCAAACGGGGCTCTCCGCTTCATCCATCCCCTGACTCCATACTAGCACCAACGGGCTGCTAAAGCGTTTCGCAGAAAACACCAAGGAACCTGTTTCTCACTCCAAGCACAAAGCGTGCGCAGCACGAGTCTTGGCACAGCAAAACACTTCCTTTGGCATGCCCTTTGCAGCCTCACTCCAAACGGGGCTCTCCGCTTCATCCATCCCCTGACTCCATACTAGCACCAACGGGCTGCTAAAGCGTTTCGCAGAAAACACCAAGGAACCTGTTTCTCACTCCAAGCACAAAGCGTGCGCAGCACGAGTCTTGGCACAGCAGAACACTTCCCTTGGCATGTCCTTTGCAGCCTCACTCCAAACGGGGCTCTCCGCTTCATCCATCCCCTGACTCCATACTAGCACCAACGGGCTGCTAAAGCATTTCGCAGAAAACACCAAGGAACCTGTTTCTCACTCCAAGCACAAAGCGTGCGCAGCACGAGTCTTGGCACAGCAAAACACTTCTCTTGGCATGCCCTTTGCAGCCTCACTCCAAACGGGGCTCTCCGCTTCATCCATCCCCTGACTCCATACTAGCACCAACGGGCTGCTAAAGCGTTTCGCAGAAAACACCAAGGAACCTGTTTCTCACTCCAAGCACAAAGTGTGCGCAGCACGAGTCTTGGCACAGCAGAACACTTCCTTTGGCATGCCCTTTGCAGCCTCACTCCAAACGGGGCTCTCCGCTTCATCCATCCCCTGACTCCATACTAGCACCAACGGGCTGCTAAAGCGTTTCGCAGAAAACACCAAGGAACCTGTTTCTCACTCCAAGCACAAAGCGTGCGCAGCACGAGTCTTGGCACAGCAGGACACTTCCTTTGGCATGCCCTTTGCAGCCTCACTCCAAACGGGGCTCTCCGCTTCATCCATCCCCTGACTCCATACTAGCACCAACGGGCTGCTAAAGCATTTCGCAGAAAACACCAAGGAACCTGTTTCTCACTCCAAGCACAAAGCGTGCGCAGCACGAGTCTTGGCACAGCAAAACACTTCCTTTGGCATGCCCTTTGCAGCCTCACTCCAAACGGGGCTCTCCGCTTCATCCATCCCCTGACTCCATACTAGCACCAACGGGCTGCTAAAGCGTTTCGCAGAAAACACCAAGGAACCTGTTTCTCACTCCAACCACAAAGCGTGCGCAGCACGAGTCTTGGCACAGCAGAACACTTCCTTTGGCATGCCCTTTGCAGCCTCACTCCAAACGGGGCTCACCGCTTCATCCATCCCCTGACTCCATACTAGCACCAACGGGCTGCTAAAGCGTTTCGCAGAAAACACCAAGGAACCTGTTTCTCACTCCAAGCACAAAGCGTGCGCAGCACGAGTCTTGGCACAGCAAAACACTTCCTTTGGCATGCCCTTTGCAGCCTCACTCCAAACGGGGCTCTCCGCTTCATCCATCCCCTGACTCCATACTAGCACCAACGGGCTGCTAAAGCGTTTCGCAGAAAACACCAAGGAACCTGTTTCTCACTCCAACCACAAAGCGTGCGCAGCACGAGTCTTGGCACAGCAGAACACTTCCCTTGGCATGCCCTTTGCAGCCTCACTCCAAACGGGGCTCTCCGCTTCATCCATCCCCTGACTCCATACTAGCACCAACGGGCTGCTAAAGCGTTTCGCAGAAAACACCAAGGAACCTGTTTCTCACTCCAACCACAAAGCGTGCGCAGCACGAGTCTTGGCACAGCAGAACACTTCCCTTGGCATGCCCTTTGCAGCCTCACTCCAAACGGGGCTCTCCGCTTCATCCATCCCCTGACTCCATACTAGCACCAACGGGCTGCTAAAGCGTTTCGCAGAAAACACCAAGGAACCTGTTTCTCACTCCAAGCACAAAGCGTGCGCAGCACGAGTCTTGGCACAGCAGAACACTTCCCTTGGCATGCCCTTTGCAGCCTCACTCCAAACGGGGCTCTCCGCTTCATCCATCCCCTGACTCCATACTAGCACCAACGGGCTGCTAAAGCATTTCGCAGAAAACACCAAGGAACCTGTTTCTCACTCCAACCACAAAGCGTGCGCAGCACGAGTCTTGGCACAGCAAAACACTTCTCTTGGCATGCCCTTTGCAGCCTCACTCCAAACGGGGCTCTCCGCTTCATCCATCCCCTGACTCCATACTAGCACCAACGGGCTGCTAAAGCGTTTCGCAGAAAACACCAAGGAACCTGTTTCTCACTCCAAGCACAAAGCGTGCGCAGCACGAGTCTTGGCACAGCAGAACACTTCCTTTGGCATGCCCTTTGCAGCCTCACTCCAAACGGGGCTCTCCGCTTCATCCATCCCCTGACTCCATACTAGCACCAACGGGCTGCTAAAGCGTTTCGCAGAAAACACCAAGGAACCTGTTTCTCACTCCAAGCACAAAGCGTGCGCAGCACGAGTCTTGGCACAGCAAAACACTTCCTTTGGCATGCCCTTTGCAGCCTCACTCCAAACGGGGCTCTCCGCTTCATCCATCCCCTGACTCCATACTAGCACCAACGGGCTGCTAAAGCGTTTCGC